>NC_081154.1:9753265-9935765 GCF_958295425.1 Solea solea | reverse complement strand
GCACAACTCCACTGTTTTTTATGGAAAAAGATACAAACAAATTTTTTTTTAATTAATTGGCAGACACATTTATTTTGAGGCATTGTTCTTTTTTTGCGGTGTCAGATTTAAAATAAATAAATCTAAAATATAATTAAAATAAAATGACTAATTTGTTCCTAGTGGCAGTAAATGTCACCTTCCCAAAAACTGCCATAAAATACATTTCAAGGCCTTGTGGACCATTTTATTCAAAAAGGTTTTGCTTTATCGTTTGTCAAGCAAAACTATCTTTATGAGAAAGTGTTGACCTTGTTCACACAACTTTAACAGGCTTTTTGAGGATTATGACCTGGTTTTAGGAGTTGGGGTTAGAGTAAGGGTTAGGTTTAGGCAATTAGTTTTGATGGTTAAGGTTAGGGTAAGGACCTAGGTAATGAATTATGCCTATGAGTGTCCACACAAAGAATGCAAAACCAGCGTGTGTGTGTGTTATGTAAGATGATGAAGTAAAGGGATCAGAGAGATTGCTTTGAAGAAGAAGGCAGCAGCATTGAGAACAGAATCGTTGGTGCATCTTTCCCCGAGTGCACGCATTTACATGCATAGATCCAGTATGTGGCTTCGCTCCTCACGCACACACTGACCCACCAGTTTCTACACACGAACACAGTCACCACCCACTTCTGCCCTGCGGAGGGACATGAAGGAGATCAGACCTCTGTTTTCCCTAGATCTCAGAAGAGAAGCCCTTAATCCCCGGCCTAGTACGGGCAAATACCTCCGGCAGGCACGCTCCACGCACAGCCTTAATCAAAACAGCCAAGAGGGTGACTGGGTTGCACTTTCATTTTCAAGCCTTCTTCATTTGTCACCCACAATGTATCGTGAGGAGAGATCTTCAAACCTTAAAAAAAAAAAACAGCATTTCAAGTCTTATCTGCTGCTCTATGGTCAAATACCTGTATTTTATGCTCCAGGCAGGTAAACATATGCATTTATGTTAAAGGTTAGGGTTGGAATAAAGCATAGCACGCAACCATCCAATATACGGATTCATATGGAGAGAGGAAGCCATGTTTTTCTCGGAAAAGTATTTTTCTTCTATAGTTTATTTGGAGCCACACATCAGATTTTCCTCATTGTGACAGAACAGAGAGATTGTGGCCTGCTGAATGCATACCGGAAAAAAAATGTTGAACATTTCTGCAGCCATTGTCGGTTTTAAAATAAAAGACCTTCTCATGAAAATGACCAATTGTTCCTCGGCGATGAAAAGCCATGTCACTAATGCCTCGCATGCCAGTAATAAAACGAGGCACTGCTCTTTGAAATGTCACTTCTGGGCCTGGAGTACAGCAGACAACACACACAATTAGCAATTAAGATCAAGTCTGGGAGCAGGACTCTTTCCAGACATGTGTGTTTTGACTTCAGAGTTTTCACGCATCTCTCGCTCGGAAAAACCTTCTTTTGAAAAGAGCTGCTGCTTTTCAAAGGGCCGCTAATTGATCCTGACACATGATTAAAGATGTGTTCATGTTAAGCTCAAATTTTCCTTCCTCTGGATGAAAAGCAGGGTGACAGGACTCTAAACAAGAAAGGCCAGATTGTCTGAGGGGTCGAGTCCAAATATGTCCCCGGGGGAGAAGTTTGCCCTGTTAGTGGAAGTTTTTTTGGAAGCTCTGCCACTCTCGCTGGAACTTCTTAGTCACACGATCACAGAGTTCATCGGCGCGGACAATGAATATCAGGTTTTCTGAGGTTAAGGAACACCGAGCGAATGTGTGAGGCAAAGACAGTTTTAATGAATTGAGATACTATAGTATAGTGACGTAAAGATCACTCCCACAGTTATGCTTTTTCGTGTGTTTTTTTATGTAAAACTACAGTTTTGAATGGCACTTATTTGCTTTCTTGAGAGATTCAAACCCACTCATCGTACTTATATCAACAGGTAAAAAGCTTAAACATCTTTAGTATAGTTGGCCATTTTAGGAAATGGTCTCATTTGCTGGAATACCAACACGTCAAGGGGAATCGCTCGCATGCTAAATATAAAGCGAAGGCCTGAAGGCAAGTGGCTTGGCTTTGCATTAAGACTGCATGCAGGACGGAAACAGCCTTCAAGAATACACTGACCAAAAGCTTGTTAATTTAATTGTGGATTATCTGCTACTTGTCAAGAAATAGTCACAGCTCATAAGTCTCCCTGAAACCACAAATTGTCATTTGAACTGCAATTTGAGGTTTCGCGGGGGAAAACAAGCAATGTAACGTCACATTTGCCAAAATGTCTGTTCTGTTTCTTGTATTTATTTATTTTTCTGCGGTCTGTGGGACGTTGTGATTTTTCACTTTTTTTGTTTTTTTTTTTCCCAAATTTGTCGACAAGAATAACATATAGTATTTATTGTTTTGTTTTTTTTCCCCTTATTTCTCATACATGTCGTGAAATGGCTGCTGCCGTGAGACTCTGTCAAGTGATGTTGGGGAGTGGAGTAAGAGACTGAAAGTGGCAGAGAGAAGGTGTCTGATAAAGACGCGGGGAATTAGCCAATGTGGCCTGAAACAAAATGGTCTAAATAAATCATTACATGCTTGTTCCTTGTCACTGCACAATCTCTGTTTGCCTTATGAATGATTGAGAACCTGCCCCTGCTGGTACCTCCCACTCATTACAGACATTGTCCCGTTACACTCGAACATAAAACACGCACGTCTTTAAACCTCAGATTCACGGAGCAAAAAAACACTTCAGTCAAATAACAAAAGACTATCAAATATTTTCACCTGTCAAACCCCATGGATGGTATTAGTCACGCAGAAACAACACTAAATTCCAAACGCTGACATAAAAAGGAGGCTTTGTTAATAATTGACGCTGTCAGAGTGCCACAGTGCTGAGAGAAGGGACAGCATGCAAACACCACGGAAAGAAAAAGTCAAGGCTCCACCAAGTAATTATTTATCACCCGAGGCTACAGCCGTGCAGGCAAAGTGTTACTGGAGAAAGCCAAACATGATGAACTATAGCCTGGAGGACGGCACCGTGAAGCGTTGCGGGCCAATTCAATATTTCATCTGGGACTGTGTGTTCTGGTGGAGCAGGACGTGGCACACTTGGGATTGATGCGAAGATGGACGCCAGGCGGTGGGAAACCTGAGCTGTTGGGTCTCTGCCGCGGCAAAGGAGGTGAATTTGGTCTTTTGGCCGAATGAATTTCGATTTAGTCGGTGCCTTTTCAACCTATTTTGGAAAAGAGGTTGTTCTTACCGGGAACCCTATGACATATAACACTGTGTGTGTGTGTGTGTTTATTCAGCGTCACTCCCTATTCTGTCACGCCACCCATTTCTTCATTTAGCCTTTTAGCTTCAGGTTTGTCTCGCGCTGAATAATGAGGGGCCATTGGAGGTCATTTTGAGAAGTATGTATGTATGTATAAACCCTCGCTGCTACAAACAGGGGCCCTTGCACTCATGGATATGACAGCGGTGGCAGTTTGTTACCCTTTTCCAAAGCGAATGTGTGGCCATAGAATTCTGGGTACAATCGGGTGATGGATTTGTTTCATGGCGATGCCCGGTAATCAGCAAGTGTGTATGAAGCAGAGACGGCTCCCCAGGCATGAGCAAATAAACGCCCGCACAAGGCCCTTGAGGCCAAACAGTGCTTAAAGAGTCCCAAAGGGAGTCTTTTTTCTTTTCTTTTTTTTAAACATATATTTTATGCCAACTGTAAACATACAGAAAAGTAATATTATGTCAGCGAAACTACAAATCCACAAGTGTGGTAGATTTACATTATTGGCTGTGATGAAACAGTTGGGGCCTCCAAATCAATTCAGCTCAGGTCGCCATAAAGGCTAGGTACGGCCCTGATTTGAATGATCACATGTGCTGTCGAGTGTTTCTCCACACAATGACTGCTGTAAGGTTTGCTGAGTGTGATGTATCGCCGGCCGGCCTTTGGAAAACAGTCGTAAACCCTGTGGACACTCTTTTCTCAGCATGCTTTGAGGTCATGCTGGTCATGTTGGTATTTGGTGAGATGTAAACACAACATACTTACGCTACAGTAGTGATGCACTTCTTCACTGGCAGAGAAAAGTACATTAATGGAGAGAAATGGAGTAGAAAATGGAGTCAGTCTGACTACATTGTGACATTTGAGAAGGTAACCTTTGGTAATCTGTAATATATGGCACCGGGCTTTTAGTAGTTGTGCCCTGTTGTTGTCCTTGTGGTACAGCTGCACAGATGGAAAGCAAGAGCCTTCCTTCCATGTATTATGAGCTCTCGCGTGACGATACTGTACTGTCCTGAGTATGAAAGGGAGAACGTTGGCATTTGCATCTGTATCTGTTTTTGTGCTGCACAGTTAATGTGTGTGTGTGTGTGTGTGTGTCAGGTACATGATCCAGGTGGACAGCAGCAGTGGGGCTCAGGTGTCCCGTTACAGGCAGCAGCAGGTGAGCGAGGCCTGGCCGAGGTCACCCAGTAAGGACCCTGCCCTGTCGTCACCTACCTCCCGGGCTCCGCTCCGCGCTTGCCCTGTCATCGTCATCCGATCCCAGCTCTGCACGCATGGGAACAGCAGGCTCGGCAGCATGACAATGGGGCTCTTTTAATTATCCGGGACGGTGTCCGCACTCAAGTGACGAGGGCTAAAATGCTTTTGCACCCGTCATGAGACGAGCAGCTCAGGCATTCAGGCGTGCGGCCTCAAAGGCACGGTGATAATTGATCACATTGTCGAGGAGTGTATGCGACACAGAGGCCACGTAGGTGAGTAGTGTTACTTTTAGCTCACATTACCACAGTGTAAAAGCCTCGCGAGTTGGCATGTTTACAATAAATTTGCCCATGTGGACTCTCTTCAAACATACCTGGGCTAAACCACACCTCAAATCTCCAATATCTTGTCTCAGACGCCACGTTTGCAAAAAGAAAATGCAAAATACTTTTTTAATAGTTAGAGTTACATAGTATATGTATATATATATATATATATATATATATATATATATATATATATAGTTAGATATAGAGAAGCTTTTACACCAAAGTCCAGTACAGGGCAAAGGACGGTATAGACTGTACATTATTTACTTTGATTCCATCTTCAGGGTTCCTTGAAAATTATCCTATACTTTCCTCCTCAAAAATAATAATAATAACCCTAATACTAGTAAACACTTCCATGATAAGTTTATGGTATAAATTGAAAAAACTGCATAAATTCCCCCCAAATAAGGAGGAGTACAGATTATTATGCATGCTGGTTGGTATAGAGAGAGTTTCTAGGGTTTGTGGTTATGATTTTCTTGGAGAGCAGGTCAAGCGGGTTAAATGTCATACAGAGGATACAGAGGAAGTGATCCTGCAGGACAGGTACGAAGGTATTAGCATGATGACTGACCAGGTAGATCTCCAGCAGAGGTGTGTTGGCCGTAGTTTTACAGCAAAGAGTGACTGAATGATTGGATTGGAGACTGATCTTAAATACTGCCAACAGGTGAGGGGTTGATCGATAGAACAGGTGCACAGGAGGGTTGTGGGCGTGACCTTAAACCATGCTTCATAGACACTCTTTCCCGCTCTCTCTTTCTCTTTTTGGTTCTGTGTCTGACTACTTTGACCTTCAACTAATTTAGGGCATGTACAATATAAAACACTGCATACAAAGTAACGCTTAGAGACATATTGTATTATAATGTGAGACAGGGTTCATTTGTTTGGCCTTGTTTCTTCTTTTCCAGATAACAACAAAGACAGTATGACATAGGCTCATGAAAGAATTCAGTGTGTTATTACACCCAGGGGTTATGACTTGGAGGGCAAAAAAAAGAAGAAGAAAGAAAAAGCGGGTGGTGAGGCATTCTTTTACTGTTGCTTCTTCGACTCATGCAATCAGGATTTGGTCCATCACAGAGTGAGAGGTTCAGGGAGATACTATGTGGGACAAATTAAACAGGCTTTATGCGCTGGATCTTAAAGCATGGGCTCTTCAGCTCACCAAGGAAATTGAGTTTGTGACCGAAAAAATGCACTTTCCTCTTAACCCCCCCTGACCAGCCGTCACAGATACACAAACTTTCCCTTTGAAGGCTAAATGGGCAGAAACGAGGGAGGATTGGCTGTTCTGGGGAGTTATGGACGTGCTGATCCTATTACCCGTCCCCCCTCTGAAAAATGTGTCTGCGGGGCCCAGGAGCTTTTAACCTTTCGCTGCTCTGCGCTTGGATTCATGGGGGTTCGTGGCGCTCTAGTGTTAATGTTGCTTTTTTTTTGTCAATAATGCACTGGTCACCGGAAAATGAAGGAGGCTTGTGCTTTTTGACCAGGAGGTAAGTCCGACTCTGCAGGAATTCCCTTTGTACAGAGAAAAATGAAGGAGAAATCAATGAGGGAGTTCCTTTTAAAACAAGAAAACACAAGAGTGAGCGGAGCGTTACGTACTGCCCATAGCGCAGAGAAACAAGCGTTCACATTAACATGCATACACTCATAACTCATAACACAAGTGTGCAATGACGCTCGATGCTACAAGCAATTTTGCTCAACCAAGTGTAAACCAAAACATGTTTTTGTCATAATTAAGGTAAGGCTATAGTGCACCTGTAAAACATGTTCCGTGGTTACAGTTATCAATGGCAGTGTGGAGAAATTATAGAGCCCTTCAAGCGAATGATCAGCAGGAAGTCTGACAGAGACGTCTCAGTTTGAAGACGTCAAACTGTGATTCCGGAATGTCTCGTTCTGGATTCCGGAGCGTTAAGAGACACAATGGAACAGACTCATAAACGTGTTTATTTGATAGGAGTGAAAATGTCACATAAATGGGATACGGTTGTTCAAAACAACATGTGTCTGTGTTACAAGTAATCGCAGCAACACAGCATTAAGGCTGCTTTGTTTCCGTTACTCTGTTAAAACGTATACACTGTACAGAGGCTATAAGAATATACTGTATGTGCAACATAGAGTGTCTTTCATCCTTTTTTTTAGCACAACCTATAGGCAATCTGATAAAAATAGATATTTTTTTATCTACAGTATATATACACCTGAGCAAAAAGTACTCAAACCTTTTGAAAATCAGGTTGAATTTGTGAATTGTGCAGTTATGTCACAGTTCGAAGTTCGCTTGGCTCATTTTTATGAACAAAAATAAAATAAAAACTGTCTATTATGTCACTTCTGCACCATTATCGCGGCTCGTTTTTTTTTCTTCTTTTTTTTAATATGTGATATAAAATGAATCATAACTTTGACTTTGAAGATGTGACCTATAAACACACAAATCCACTCCAAATAAGGAGTTTTGTATTATTCCCACGACAATTTACCAAGAGTGCGCCTGTGGCCCAGATCTATGCCACGTGAGCACTAAGGGTTAAAATGTACCAAAGCTGGTTACATTCAGATTATACTGTATATATTTTACAATAGGTAGCAGAGTTTTGGTCTTTTTTTATGATGCTCGGGTATTAAAAAATTAGTTCAACAACATGACATAATCTGGAGAGAGAACAGCTGGTTTAAGGAGACCGAACATTTGAAAGGCCCATCGCGTTGTTGTTGTCGAAACAAAAACCTGGAGTCTATCCCGTGACAATCGCACGTCGGCCGTGATGATCTACTTGTGTGGCAGTTCGCAACTCGCCGCACACCTCCGCTAACGTGTTAGCTCAAATACCCCAGGAAAGCTCTGAAAACAGACATTAAAGCCGCCTAAATCCCCCAAGTAGCGGTGAGCTTAGCGTGGTCTCTGAAAGGTATCCAACCATTTATGTGAAACCTAAGCACTTCTTGATCAAAGGGTTTCAGACGACTGCAAGGTGAATGAGGAGCCTTGTCAAATTCTCACTTGATTACCTTTTTTCTAGTGTGTGTGTGTGTGTGTGTGTGTGTGTGTGTGTGCGCGTGTGAGGAATTAACGTCTCTACTGACAGAAATCTTTCACCAGGGAGCGCAGATTAACACATCAAATCCCGCCTTTCAATCAATAGGGAGGTAATGGAGCGATTGAAAATACTGCACGCTGCCAGTGCACGGGGCAGATTTAAGTAGCATTCTCTTTCACGCAACCCAATGTAGTCACTGTGCAAGAACCTCACAAGATAACACAATTAGAGACTTGCTCTTTGTCGAAATGTCGAGATCCTGTAAATGACTGTTGTTTGATCATTAATAGGAGATGATCAAAAGGTTTTATATCAACCTTATAGAAGGAAAATCTGTGATAAGCCATTATTGTTGTGGTACAGTGGTGCTGTGGGGCCTCACAGCAAGAAGGTTCAAGGTTTGAATTCCAGTTCTTTCTGTGTTATCCCACTAGGGGAAATTTGCAAAGAGCACATCATTGTGGAAAAAAACTACATAATGTGACAGTTCAGTTGTGTAGTTCAGTGACAGCCACATGTTTCGCTATCGAGAACTGCTTCTAGAAACTTGCATTTATCTCCTTTAAGCAGTCTAAATATAGGTCCATAACTTTTTTATATTACTGCTTTGACGACACTTTTAGAAACACGACACAAACAGCTCTGAAGAATATTTCTCCCGAGTCATGAGCTGAAGCTGGCTCAGCTCCTGACAGTAGCCGCAACAAGTCCGGTTTGTATTTGCACAAACTTGACCCCCCTGACCTCTTCCTGCAGGCTCACGACCCTTCTCACTGACCCGTCAACAAACTCATTTGTCAACAGTGACCTTTCGGGTCTGAAGCACTTGCGTTTATTGCAGCTCTCCTCTTTTTTTTTTTTGCAGACATCTTTCTCTGCTCACAATCAATAAGAAAACTTTTGAAATACTTAAAGAAGAGGGAGAAGAAAAAAAAAAAAGAGAGCCTCGGTGCTGACCCATAAATATTAATGCCCGCTGCTGCTGCCTCTGTTTTATGCATGTTCGATCTCAAAAGTTAATGTGGTGTTTAACAGCCTGTGCTCAACTCAGCACTTTAGCATACTTGTCATATCGGCGGCATGGGCCGAATATAGCAGATCTCGTACCATTTTCATAAAGTGGGTAATGAGGACGATTACACATGTCAGTGCACAGTTTGTGTGCGTGCCGGGATTAGAAAGTATGGTTTTATTTTAATGTCACTGCTTTTCATGTGACATGCGTGGTTTGATTCTGACTCCCAAACATTTGCACTTGTGAAACGATGATGGTCTACTCTCAGCCTGGTTTTAATAATTCTACACTGGTGAGTTAGCAATTAATCTTTAACCCTGCTTGCCTTGGTGTTTAATGGTCAGTAGATGGATAACACATAATAGCACACAGAGAATTGTAAAAAATAAATGAATAAATGAACTCTAATGAGAATATAACACTTAAATGCCTCAATATTTCAGAATTCATTGTTTATTTCTGATATGATTAGTTTGGATAATCAATAATCAAAGGTTTGGTTTAGTTAGGTTAGGTTAAACTTTGATTTCACATAAAAACATAATAGTACAAATATTTAAACCTACTGTTAAAGCAAATCAACAGCTAACATCTTTAAAACATGTTAATGAATCTGATTTGTGGGTAATCCATTGTATTTTCCCCTTTTATATACTATAATATACACTTAATGTCATATCTCTTTTTGCTTATACAGTTCTAAAGTGCTATCAGTAATGTATTGATTATAGATGCTAAGTTACAGCACTTTGAGAGCTTTAAAAGCGCTGTATAAATGAAATATATTGTTATTATTATTCAATACAGTGAAGTGATAGACTTGAAACCAATTCTTTCACATTTCAAGCCATTGGATTTGCGTCATCCCTTCCAAATCGTGCCCAGTCTGTACAGAGAGTTCTGTAAGAGTGGGTTGGGTTTAGTTTTGTTAAGAAAACAAAAAAAAGATAAGAATGAAGACAGGAGAGAACATCCATGACTGGCTCATGTACTTCATGATAGAAGATAGATAAAGATAAAGAAATTGAAGGAGTTCTGTTTCTGTGGAGAAACCATTGATGATTTAGTTCCTTGTCTTCATCATCTTCATTCCTGCACATTCATGAGTTGGATAGAAAACAAGACTTGACACCAGTTACTTGAAAGGATGACTCCTCACCTCTGATTTGTGCTGCTTGTGGTCACGCCGGGCATGATTTCCTAAAGCGGAGTGTTGGTGGTGTAAGCCCTTATCAAAAGCAGAATACGTGCACACACACACGTGCGCACACAGCAACGTGTAACTCGTGTCGCGTATGCGGCGCCTTTGTGCCTCCTTGGCATTTGCCGCTGCTTTCCACAGCAGACGGAGAGCGCCTGCATTACCGCTGACGCTACTGCGATCCTCTGAGGCCTCGTTCCTCTCATTCACTCTTTCCAAGCACAGCGAACACAAAAGCGGCATTTCAGATTTGTCAAAGCAGCAGAGGGGACTGTGGAAAAATGTGATAAGACAAAACCACTGCACTATAAGCACCGGGGCACAAAGGAGACTGTGGAAGGTGGAAAGACAGACTTCACTGGGCTTCAGTCTTGACAGATTGCATTTTCTAAGGCGGTTCAGAGACTATATTGCACAGGGATGCAATGTGTAGCACGTTATTGAATGGCTTTAATTAAACTATTTCTTAAACCATGCTCGTTTAAAGTTGTGTGACCTTTGTGATCTTTAGCAAAATAGAGCTTTAAGCTTAAAAGTGTAGAAGAGTACAATAAATTAACTTGTGCTCAGCATGTATTATATTGCAGGTTGATGCATAATGTATTGCATGTTAAATTGTCAATTAATTTCAAAGTACTGTATCAATATTGCTTTGTTTTTGCAGTAAATCTAGTAAGAAACAAATGAAATAAAAGCTTGAAGAATGTTGAAGTCATCCCTGTCAGTGCCAAAACAGCTGGACCTCAAAAATGACGGCAATTCCTCCACAACTTTGACATTCCAAATCAATGCAGTCAAAGTACTGATTCATGCCCCCCGTTCAATGTTTAAAAAGGTCATTTCTGCTGGAACTAAGTCATCATAATAAATCAAGGACTCTTTGTCGGAATGAGACGCGACCTGAAGTTATCGCCGTTTAAAAGGCAAAAATGCACAAAGTCGTCAGCGTGAACATATGGATGCAGGAGGTCAAGGAAAGGCGAGGAGAACATTAAGAGGCATTCAAACATTCATAGGTGCAGTTTTGAATGTGTGGCTCGATGGAGGAGAGTCAGAGCAGGCTGAGAGGCAGGACTCTGGCACCGGCAAACAATCCATTTGTTCATGGCACAGGCGTTAATGGTTGAGCACCTCTGAGCCAGAACACATAAGGGAGCGCTTTAATCAAAACTTGCATGCATTACCTCCACAGATCTAGGCAAACATTTGCAGAGAGTGGGCAGGAGGTGAGCGTGAGCCAGTTAAGTCCCTCAAGCTTGGAGATGATGGAGGGAGGGAGGGAGGGAGGGAGGGAGGGGGTTGTAACTCCAAAAACAACCCGGGTCCCTGTGCTTGGACCACATGTCGAGGGGAAATGAGGAACGTATGCAGTATCAGGATGGTGGCAGGCAATGGAGGTTTGAACACGGAGGTGGGATTAGGTCTGTCAATAGACCACAGTGTGGCTGATCCTGTCAGAACTGCACCGGGGGTTAAAGACCAGGAAATCAGTCGCACACACAGTTAATGCTGTGTGGGTGCAGGCTCTTGCAGACCTTCCTCTGGTGGCTTGATGAGGTGTCTTCGCTGATTAATGCCACACAGAACTTTGGAGGTCATTTCCAGGACTTTAATTAGGCCAGGCACTAACTAAATCACACTTGCACAATTGACTTCTCAGTTGAGTATCTTCAATTAGGCTTAGCTGAAGGCCTGGAAACCTGATTACTGTGTTTACTTGAGTAGCAGTCCCAAATTTAAAGGTCAAGAGGGGACAATGGCGTATCGGTTACCCACTGCAGATACAAGCGGAGCAGAGACAAAATGAAAAGTTATGCAGGCCCTTTATTAGTTGTGAGAAAGGCAAAGGTTACTTGGGAGACTCATGCTGAGGCCAGACACACCCAAATCAGATTAAAAAGCCAAATCCTTGCAATCTGAGCAAGTCTATGGAGAGGCTGATCCCATTACGACAATGGCCGCTCCTCCCTAAAACCTACAGGAACTGGCTTTTTATGGCCTCTAATTAATTGACCATCAAATCTGCCCACCAGCACATCTGTGACATGTTATCTTCTTTGCTGATTCATGGCTCTTCCTGTTTGCAAGGGCTTTGTTCAAATACACCAGGGTTTGTTTCGTTACATGACAGAACAGAGATGAAGGATCTGTCGTGCCTGAGGCCAGGGGAAGCTGCTCACGGAGGAAATGAAATGAAGGAGTTCTTGTTCGCTGTCAGTTCTGTTTTTTTTTTTTCATGTCCAGATTCCAGAGTCGCACCTTTTAATTATTATTTTGAGTCACTACTTTGTTCTACCATTGTACTTCAGCCTTTGTGCTCCTATCAACAGTTTTCTCACCAGGAAGCTGTTGTCAGCAACAAAAAAGTTCTAATAAACTAATTGCATGTTAGCTGACAAGCAGCTAAGTGCAGACAGATGATGTTAGCAGCTAGCTGGAGAACATAGTGGAGCATTTAGCAGCTAATGAGCTGATATCTCCCTCAGGAGTCGGTGGAAGGCAAATCAAAGCTAATAGGAGAGTAAATCCTGGGTTTAAGCGTGATCAGGTGAAAAACAGGACGGTCCAGCGTGACCGTCCCCCCCCCGCCCCCCCCCCCCCCCAGAGCCCAAAACATTCCATTCACTCAGCAGCTCATAAAGTTATGCTATGAGTGGAATGTAAGTTCATGGAGGTAGCTGCTGTTAAAAGCTGCGAATTCAGTGTAAAATGACAAAGAATTAAATATTTCTTTCAACAACACATGTTAGTATAAGCATGTGCAATTTCACATATCCTTATTTATTTTTGCTTTTTTTTTTTCTTGCTCCTGCTTCTCTGCGACTGACCACCAGATGTCCTCGGAATTTCTTCCTTTTTCTGCACACCTGTCCTGCCCCGCCCACCTACACACCTGTTCCCATTCCCCTCATCAGCTCCACTGCAGCTCAGTTTCCTCTGTCACTTGCCACATCGTTGTGTTTCCACAGACTCTTTGACTCTTTCTGTAACTCAGTCCTGAACCCATCACCCCAATTTCGTTTGCTTTCAAGCCTTCAAATGAAGCTCGTTCTCCACAAACCCATCCAAGAAAATAATGTAAGATTCCTTCTCCTTCTTTTATTATTATCTTAGACCTAATGTGGACCACTCAAGGTAGCAGCAAAGTCATTGACCAAATATGTTGTTTGTCATCATTTGGCAAAATCATGATTGATTCATTCTCATCCTCAACCTACTGAAGAGTTTAGATAAGAGAGATGACATCAGTAGGTCTGCTCAAGTTGTACTTGTTATAGTAACATGAGATATCTAAGTTGTTGTTGTTTTTTTGCTTTATTGTTGAATGAATCATAGAGTTATAGCATTATTTTCTTCTTGCTTGCTTGTCCACATAGTAAGACCTCATAGTTTCTGCTGTGCACATGTGATCATTCCTCTTCCACTCACTTTGGAGTTCTAATTCTCCGAGTATGTGTTGTCACTCAAAACACACCAAGTTGTGTCACGCTGAAGATGCCTCAAGTGCCTTTTCCCTTGACTTTTCATTGAGATGTATTGCATTTTAGCACAAAGAGCTCTAGCAGAGAATGACGGCTAATGGAATTGTGAATAGTAAAAAAAAAAAAAAAAATTCATTCCAGTTTCTGCTTATCGTCTCCCCGCTGACTGCTCCTGCGTTAGTCAGCACTGCTAAGAGCAGACTGATGAATGAAAGCTGCCGCCAAGCATCACATTGGATTAAACCATGCGGGTGATGAATTTGGCCAAAGTACCCATGGTGCCTACCTCTCTCCCCCTCTTCCTGTCTCTGTTTCCATCCCACGCCCGCTCGCAAGAGTTCATCAAGTCCCTTCAAAGCTTTGTGCGGTCAAAGGGAACATGTTTTCTTTCCTGCTTTCACCATTTTATGAACGACCGCAGTGTATTTCCCATGTCTGATCACTCTCTGTGTCTCTCCTCCCTGCCTCCTTTTTCCTGTTTCCTTTCTTCAAGCCATCCTCCTCTGCCAGTGATGGCCTAATGCTCAAAGTATCTGGCTAATGTTTTAAATGTGCAGTTAAATACCCATACTCTGGTTACAGCCATTGTCTCTAGTAGATACCATTCATTATTTACATAGAAAAGAGGCTTGGGAGGAGCCCGGGTGGAGAGAGGGAGCAGCAGATGACAACAGCAACATTAGTCTGATCACAGAGGGATATTCTATCTTGTCGAAGAGAAGCGTTTCATAATGTGCCATTGTGGGATGTTTTAATGCAGCTCAGAGGAAAATACGTTTGAATTGTTGTTGTTATTGTGTGGCAGGGAGGTGGGCGGGCTATGATGGATAAAGGAGGAAACGAGATAAACATTGCAGAGCTACAAATAACGTCTGCGTGGCAGATTGTATGAAAAAGTAACTGACAACTGTTTTCTCTGCAGAGATTTCCTGGTAGATGAAGGACCGGTTCAGTTTTGTGTCTCCGCATGTAAATAGTCAAACCTTGGATGGGCCTCTTGAAATGGAACACCATTGAATGATGTCATCGTGGAATTATGCATTTCAGTTTTATACAGAGCTACAGCAACAAGGGATGGTTATGATGAACCATTCATTGAAAGACCCAGGTTTGGGACCTGGTTGGAACAAGGGCCTTTCTGCATGGAGTTTGCAGGTTCTCCGGTTTCCTCCCACAGTCCAAAATATGCAGATTTAGGGATTAGGCAAATTGTACACTCTGAATTTACTGTAATGGTTGTTTGTCTCTATGTGGCCCTGTGATGGACTGGTGACTTATATCAGCTGGGATTGGCACCTTCACCATGACATAGTGATAGCGCTGTGACTGCCAGATAGTAGTGTAGATAGTTGAGTACAACCATGATGCTATTGCTTGTGGATCATCACTTCTCTGGATGTAAAAACCCTCTGCAGCCTGACGTACAGCAACTGTTTCGTCAAGCAATGTGCATTGTTTAAAGTTTTAACTTAGTGCAAGAAGTGACTGATTATCCATTATTAACTCATTCAAATAACAGCTAAGAAAACAAACCCCTACGACCTGAGACGGTAGGGTTTTCATGTTCTTCTGTTTGCTTCCCTGAGCCTAAAGCCCGGCGGCTGTACCTGACAAAAGACGCCCAATTTGAAACCATCGCTACACTCTTCGTCTACTGACAAGAGCCAATCCAAATGTGACATGAAATGACGTATTAATCAGTGTGACGCAGTCAAATACACTGGAATCCTTCTCCTGCAAAACATTAACAGAAAGATTCGCGATTCATCATCTTCTGCTGTTTACCACCGGCACATGCTCATGATGTTGCCAAACCCGCATTGCAGCTGGTGATGTAGCGGATGGCTTGTGTCATAGCCAAGGATTCAATAGGCGTCGGCATCGTGTGCATCACACTTAATGTCTTAGTCAAATGTATTAGATCCATGTAGCACAGTGTGATTTATAATGATCTTATAAGATTGCTGATATCTCACAGTCTGTAGGAGGCACAAGAGTAATGATAATGACTGTACCTCTAAAACCATTATCCCGCTCAGTAAAATGATTCTCGATCGGTGGCACAATTGGAAACTCGAATTGTATTTTGGCCATTTACCTTGTTTTGCAATAAAACTTGTCCTCTGCGCACACGTGTGTGATGACGGGCAAATGAATGACAAAGAAAACAAAACAACATGGTGACGGAACATCCGGCAACATTGTAAAGTTGAAGGTTAAGTGGAAGTGGACTCCTGGAATTCCAATAAAAGTCATCATGGTTTTTTTTTTTTTGTGTGTTCAGTATCCTGTGTTTGGACAGTGAGGGAGGACGGCCCGCTGAGATCTCTTTCTCCAGCAGATGGAAACTTGTGGGTCCATTAGGCCGAGATTCACGCTTCAGCAGGTTCAGTCCAGAATGCTGCAGAATCTCTTGATTCTACCATGAAGAGAAAATTACAGTCCAGACATCTAGTTTACAATTCTTAGGAGTTTGCCGCCAGAAGCACATCCTATTTATGGGATAGTTCCTTTCCAAGGAGGTTTTTTATTTTTATTTTTTACTCTCAGATATTTGTGGCCTGAGAGTGGAGAGATGATGAATGTGTTGTACATTCTCTTGCATTTCCACAAACAAGACATTGTTGCGCTGTTTCGTTAAAAGTCCATCAATCAAAACAACAAAAATTACAGTTCGTTCTCAGGCTTTTTCTCCTCACAATGAGCTGTTGTTGATCCAGTTTGGTCCCCATACCCGTACCCTGTTGAGGACCCCAGCAGGTGTGAATCATCCTCATGCCCTGACTCCCCCCACTTCTGCTGGTTGTGAGCCAGTAATGGGACGTAATGGGGCATGAAGTGAGAGTCTGTCTGGTAGGTAGGAATAGCAAAGGGGAATAATGCAATGCAACGCAGTGATGCAATAACAACTCAGCCGTTGCAGCTACATTGCGGGGGATTGAATATGCTTAAAACCAACATGTAAGAATTCTTAGTTCTATCACAATCCATGTGGCTTTTTGCTCGCGCTGAATGTTGTCGTCTTAGAACTGCAACACTGCGGCGCAGTAAAATCCAAGAGGTTCAATCGAGGTTCATCTTATCTTTCCCATCTCTGGCTTCAATATTGAACGGTCTCACAAATAGGACATTGCTGAGGATGCAGATACATATGTATCTGTGTGTGTCTTAGAGGGTGGTCACGTTCATTTGTTTATCTTCAACACGCCCAAACGCGTGTCCTCACATGTGGTGATGATATCACAATGAAACCTCTCAGCAGATCTGTTTAAAATCAGCTGACCACTAAATATTGCCCTAATCTGTTCTCAATAAAGTAAATGTTTGCCTATATTTATATATTATATCAGACATGTCGTCATAGTTGTTGGTCCCCTGAAAGGAGAAAACTCAGCAAACAGAGAAGGGACTGGGAAGCAGGAGGACAGCAGTTTGTTTGAGAATCCTATCGGCTGTTGGAACTCCTGCATGAGCTGCTGCTGTGAGAGAGATAATAGTTTTGTCCCTCCTCCAGGCTCCCTGTCTGCTTCTGGTAAAGCTAACTGGCCCATTTATGAGACACCAGGAAAGGTGGGGGGTGGGGGGAGAGAGAGGGTGTTTTGGGGGTTGGATGAAAAGATTGGAGAGAGCTTGCTTTGATTCCGGCCTCGGGTGCTGAGCAGTGTCATACTGCCTTGATTTGTGCTGGCAGTGAGGAGGCGGCGGTGGCACTATTTCATGCCTTGTTTTGTGGTGGTGGTATAGTCAAAGTGGCCGTTTTTATCAACCTGTGTGTTGCTCATTTGCATTCATATGCGCGATTGTACTTTCCAGCTCTCGCCGGGTTGGTCGGGTTACTGTCGGATGTCGCAAACAGGAGCGAGAATGTTTGTCTCTCCACGGCTCATCGTTACATTCATTACATAGCCCTACAATAACTCCCCGACTAAGACTAAACACAAGGTCAAACAGGATGTTACGTGGAGGCAGCAGGTAGTTACTCTCTTTAATGCCTCTAATGCACCTCGCGTCCCGTCAGTCCCGCGCCTCGCTTGCGGGTTGCACGTCGGTGGTGAAAAATGATGAATATGGCCAGGAGAAACTGAGTTACTGTGATTCACTGTGGGGAAATGCACAGGAAGAATAATCAGGCAGACGTTTGATGGAGACAGAATGTAATAAACAGAAAGTTTTGTGGGCATAATTAGCAAGGGTGCCAAAAAGGTTCGTTCAGTATTAATCCCAATAAAGAAAAAGAAAATACTGAAAAAACTACTGGACCCAGTGTATCGCCACCATCTTCTCTGCTTTATTAACATACACTCAGAGTCATTAATAAGACTATCTAAGCAATACGCTTCAGTCAGGTTCTTCGGCACTGACGCAAGTTCGTAGTTGGGTGTGTGTAGCAGTGCAGCGTGGCCAGCACACAGCATACCTGTGGTGTTTCGTCTCACTGAAAAGAATTGGGTGGTGCGGATGCTCCAAAACAGAGAGGTTAGAGCAGGCTGAGGTCCAAAACTGAGGCTAACTCTCACTCTGGCATCGAGCGTTGGATTTCTAGTACAGCATGTGGAAGTGCTTTTGGCTTGGAGGAGCAGTCGTAGAGGGGGAGACAGAGAGAGACAGACAGAGAGAGAAAGAAATTGAACAACCGGTGGTGAAAGCGGCCTCTGCACAAGGATAAAGGAGCTGCAACAAAACACATTACTCTTCATTTTTGTCACATCCACCTCGCCAGCTACCATATGGCGGCGAAACAACAAGCCGCGGAATCAAGACGAATGCAGTCAAAAGGAGAAAGTGGCGACTAATTTGTAACAAGCAGCATACATACAATCTTTTATATTTAGTTTTATTCACCTGGTTGAAGCATTACAAAATTTCCCTCTATCGTTATCTTTGTGTCACTTCATGGTTTTACACATATGCCACTGTTGAAATGCTGACCTTTTAGAGCAGCTATACCGTTTTCTTACCGGCTTGACCTCCTCCCTGTGACACAGCCAGCACTTGGGGCTATGAAAGGCCTTCAGCAGTGCTCAGGGTTATCATCAAGTCCCTCCACCCACTGTCAAAGCTAATATCAGTGTCACAGGGGTGTGCAGATAACCATCACTTTCCTCCCTGCTGCAAACCCTCTGGTTGGTCCCTGGAGTGGAGGCTCAGCTGCCTCCTAAAGCCTGTTTTTACTTCACCCCTTTGCTTTTGTCACAACATTTTCATTACATAGCCCTTAATAACTCCCTGACTAAGACTAAACACAAGGTCAAACAGGATGTTACGTGGACAAAAAGAAGGGGAGGCAGCAGATAGTTACTCTCTCTAATGCCTCTAATGTAATTAGCTCCGCACCAAATTCATCTTAGCTTCAGAATAGAGATATAACGTGTGGTTATGTATGTATGAATTTCATGTTTTGGGTTTTTATTTTGCAAACGGAAGCCCTCAGCTCCTCCTACATCAATGATAAACCCCTTGTCTCAAAGTCCCAAAAGCTGTTCCATGTTAAAGTTTAGTAAACAGTGGCACTCAACTGCACTAAAGCAAAACACTAAAACCCATATTTAACTCTGGAGACACTCCAGGTCCCAGTTCTACTCGCACATACAAGCTTATACTCTCAATGTAACTGAGAGGAGAATCTGTCCAGAAGAAAAGCAGCAAAAAAAACACAATATCTTCACAACAAAGCGACGGACAACGACCTCCTGTAATTATTCTGGCTTCAATCCTTTCTGCTTGTCCTATTTTATTTAGCTTCATATTCTACGTTGTGTTTAGTCTGATTGTTGGGGCAAACATACATAAACCTGAAAAAAAGCAGTTCAGCAAACACATTTATGTAAATAATACATGAAGTGGCTCATGTTCTACTTTAAAATACCCCCAGGACTTGAGGTCATTGACATGTCTATTAGCATTTAGCTTGCAGTTATCTCCCATCTTAATTTGTTTGGTTGTTTTGAGTAACCTGAGCATTTTTGTCTGGCTTTAAGCGTCGGCCTAAAAACTCAGTTTTGGCAACAGTGCACGTGTCTAACTTAGAAAAGCTGCACCAGAGCAATAAATAACAACATATAACTGGAACGTCATGCCTAAAAATACAAGATCAATAGAGAATTTTTCGGTCTGTTTGTGGAGATTCTGGCATTTTCCCAGTTCATGAGAATATTATATTTGTTTTGCAGGAAAATAAAGAACGGATTTCTCATATTTCTCAGATATTCCGAACATTGGCTGAAATTGTGTTTGTTCACGAATTCCAGCGGAGACTGTTTAGCCCTTTGTGTTATCACAGCCATTTGCATCAATAGCGCTAACGACATAGATAAACCCTAGGAAAAATACAAACTAATGGCTACGGGGGGAAATGCCAAGGTTTCAGATTTTATTAATTTCCAGCGATTATGAGCACTGTTGCCTCTTGGATCATTACAAAAGAGATGGATGGAGAGACTGGGACATTTTTCCTCGATCATTATCGATATAAAGCCGCGTTGCCCCTGCTGTCCCTGTTGTCTGAGGTTTATTTCTTGGTGCTGCTTGTGCCGCTGCCACCTTTGCGGCACGGAGCGCAGCAGAGAGATGAAACTAACTAAACCTCAGAGTTGTGTGTGTGTGATTGTTTTCCACTCAAGTCCAGAGGCTTCTGAGTTTCATTAACTTGTTTACGAAGACAGAGAATAGAAACGGGTGTCGGCAAAAGGCGGGACACGTTTTGGATTGAGAATGAACAGAATTTGCATTGATCGGTAAAAAGTTGATTTTGCATAATATGTCCCCTTTAATCCATTCATTTCTTCAACCTTTGGAGTATGTTGTATTACAGTGTCTGGTGAGTGAAGCTGGAACATCAGTTCAGATAATATTTGTATGTGTGAGTGTGTGTGTGTGTGCAACAAAGCTAACAGTTAAGATTGTCGACTCCCATGGCAAATCTCTAAAATAAAGTCCACCATAAAGCATGCAGTTAAAATAATTTTGCGGCCGTAATATCAAGCCCGAACAATGACACTCGGCTTTATTTGTTAGGTGTTTGTGTGCAGCCTTTTGGATAAGACCGAGGCCATTTACACAGAGCATTGTCTCGTGGGTTTGGGGTTTGCAGATGAGATAAACCAAAGTCTGCATCACCGGCCACAAATGACTTCACAGTTGCCAGTCACATTTTTTCCCATCACACACAGCTCCTCTCTTGTCTTCTACAGAGGATTAAAAGGCCCCATTGAGCAAATTAACATATTTTTCTAACATTTGCAAACCAAATCAAACATGGCGAAATGGGACTTGCAGTGGAATATGGGAGGCATTTCCTTTTGCAACAACAGCAACACAAAGGGGGAATTTGGTCCCCCATTAAAGCAGACATCAAATAAGCAAGCCTTGTCTTTTGCGCGGCCAGATGCCTCAAAGTTATGGCACACTGCGGTGACATTAGTACAGTCCTTTTAACAACTTCCAAGCTGCATTAAAAATACTTGCGACACACTATTTATAGAGCCCTTCATGGCAAATGAGGAGATCCAGTATTTTCTTGATTGCACTCTAAATATAACTCCTTGGATATTTATCGTAATGCCCTTGAGCTTTTTCTAGTGCAGATAACAATTCTTCACTGGCATGAGGAAGATAAGAAATACCTTAGGGCACCTGCTCCAAGGAGGGGGGGTCTCACACACACACACCCCTCCCATGTGTAGGTTTCTGAATAGCCTTCGTACCTGCTAAACATCCCCTCTCCTGTCCACAACCACAATTAGATCAACTTTCAGTATAAAAGCCCTCCTTGGATTGTTGGCCTAGGCAGCAGATGTTACGTTGGCCTGTTCACGCAGACATGCTTGATCCAAGATGATTGGCTGTAATTATAGGCTGTAAGCCGATAGTAGGGGGAATAGGAAGCCCATTGAGATGTCAGTCCTCCCAGTGAGTATGAATGCGTTCAGGCACTGTCACGGGTTCAGCTTCAACAGCATCAGAGCTGACAGAGGGGAGAGAGAGAGAGAGAGGGAGGGGAGGTACCTGTGGTTTTAATAGAAACACCTGGAGATGAGAAGTGGGTTAAACAGTGAGTGGTTTGTAAGTGTGTTCGAGTGAATCCAAGCTTTGTTTTTTTTTAAATCCCGATCATATTTATACATTTGTCCTCAGTTTCATGAATGTTTCACAATGTTTTTTTTAATCAAGTGAGATATAACCGGTTCATTCATGAAACTAATTTTGAACAGTGCCACGCCAGGTGTTTCCCTCTGCCACAGTCTTTATGCTGAAGTTATGTGTAAAACTAACAATGCTCTTGCTGTGCCTTCATATGTATGGTAAATGGTTTGTATTTGGGCCACACGGTTGGTGTAGTGGTTAGCCTTCTTGCCTTTATAGCAAGAAGACCCGGGTTTGAGACCGAAAGGCGGGGTACAACCTGGACAGAACGCCAGTCCAGAGACACACAACCATTCACTCTCACACTCACACCTAAAGTCAATTTAGAGTGTCCAATTTACCTAATCCCCATATTGCATGTTTTTGCACTGTGGGAGGAAACCGGAGAACCCGGAGAAAACACACGCACACACGGGGAAAACATGCAAACTCCATTGTATTTTCATAATATAATATAATATAATATAATATAATATAATATAATATAATATAATATAATATAATATAATAATAGTACTGTGTATGGTATAACTGTATAAAGTTCAAAGCAATATATTGTCTCCATATGCTGTCAAAACACAAAGGACCAGTTTTGTAATTATTTATATATTATTTATACATTCAAATACATTTTTGCAGCCCCAAAAAAAAGTTCACAACCTACTGTATATCATCTGTTTTATCATCTCCCTTCTTTCTTTCAACTCAAACTGAATTTAAGCAAATGACTTCAGCAACTGTGTGAGTATGGATGGAAAAGAGGGAAATTAAGGAGTAAAAGGATGAGAGAGAAAGAGAGAGAGAGAAAATATGAAAGGGGAGGGGGGGAAACAGAGAGCTGTATGTTGGGAGGCACCTAATTGTCTGCTGCAGCATGTAATGACAAGCTTACTTCACATCAATCTTTCATTATTAAGAGCTATTTCTGTCTCGGTGCAGGAGGCAAACGGATTCACCCTCAGGATGGCACTGAATTAGGAGGAAGATACTGGTCTGAGACTGTTGGCTAAATAAACAAGGGGAAACAAGGAGCGGACACATGTGGAGTTATATCAAGTGGTTTAGCTTCATTAAAGTGCAAAATTGGTCGTCTTGGCTCTGAAGTTTGCTGGTAGCTCCACAAATATTCTATTGGATATGTTGTATCTGGCCGTGGACTTGATATGTCTACCAGTGTACTGTAGTTTGTCTTCTCGTGAGTCAATACAAATCTCACTTTTGACACTTAAATTATGACTAATCACCCAAACATTCCGGTATGATCAGATCCACATGTCCTAAGTTTAGGGCTCAGTGCACTTTACATGAAGAGTTGTCATTTTAATTGCCTGTATTCCTTTCTTTACATGGCCAAGTCAACGTCCAGTGGGTTTCAGCCTGTTTCACATGATGCTTAGCTTTGAGAACACTGCCCCCTATCTTTGAAAATTGTATAGCAACACTTCCTTGTGAGTCTCTGCTTCTGGTACAGATGGTAGATGAGAGAAGAGAGGACGAAACTTTACTTGAAAACCTACTAATTCTTTTTGCGCGTCTTGCATTTTCAACTGGCCAGCTATTCGTGTGAATGAGTGAAACACCGACATTGGCATGAGTGGGTGAGAGTGAGTGAGTGAGGCACTGTGCCGTTGCAGGCCGGACGTGGAGCTGAGGAGGAGAGAAGATCAAGAATGGGTAAAAACAGAGGGAGGGAATAATAACCCCACTGGATAACATATGCTTTGACTGGAGATGATTACCTCCTCATCACTGTCCCCTATATTTATCCCACACCACCCTGCACTCTCTGGCTCTCTTCAGCTTGTATAGCTCCTCTCCTCATCCTCTGTCGGCTCTCTGCAAAAATAAGCTTCAGTCTCAGAGATACATGTTCACTTCTCAAAAGTCCTGAGGAGATTAGCGCTTTGAACTGGCTCCATTTCATCCTCAGTATTTTTCCTTGAAGTTAAAAAGGAGTAAAGTACATTAGATGACAAAAAGTAAAAGTAAACTTCTAACTTAAAAAAAAACAACTTTAGTTTAAGCTACCAGAGACAGCAAAAGTTAATCTGGAACCTGGATTCAGCGATAAATCTAATCCAGCAGTCGTACATGTTAATAAGAGAGAAGAGAGAGTTACAACATCACATGTTCTTTAGTTTTAAATGTTACTGTAAATCAGGCTTCTCATTCCAATATCAAGCAGTGTGAAAGAAAGAAGGATTGATCAGAAAGACGGAAGAAGAAGCCTTTCCATCACATAGGCTATGGAGGAGCAGTGGTTAAGTGTGAACAGTCATTGTGGTCTAAACAACGACATTAACCTTGTTTTACCGGCCTTTGCCCAAACAGAACAGAACAAACAGAACAGCCCTTTACTGAAAGGTGCTCTGCAGCTGTGCAGCACTATGGTGGCCTGTGATCTCCATTGTATATGCAGATCGTCGGGGCAGAGACTGTTTTCCCAGCTGTCTTAGGCACGCCAGGCATGAGAGAACGGCAGAGCAGTGACGGATCCGTATCCCCGAGGATTAGCATGCAGAAGACATCCTGGTGTTGAGCAGGAGCAGATTTAAAAGCACTTTGCTGATAATCATGCAACTCTGAAGTTGCTGGACGGGGGGGATGAGAACTTAGAAAGATGCAAAGCTTTTTTTCGGTGGAGAGAGGTGCCCTGCTGGAGGAAAGAAAACACAATCTCATCCCTGCACTCTTTGAACTGTAGGAACCACCTGCTCTGCCTTAAAACAACTCGTCTGGATGTTTCACTACTATAACACATGCTCGCACAAGGAATCGTTGCATGTGTTGCTCAAAGGGAACGTCCTAGATGTTTTTTTCATGTGGTCATCCACATGCTGAGTATTACAGGATGTCTGTAGAAACATCCCATCATACATTCAGTATGGTACATTCTTTACGAGCATGTAAATGTAACATGAGCTTATTAGTGTAGGATTTTATAAGTTGCATTAATGAGTAGACTTCTCCCTCTGTTGTGTTCGTCTAGACAGCTCACTCGCTTACGATACGGAGGCTGTCACTAAGAGATATGTTCATCAATTGCGTTCATCTCAGCAGGCATCGAAAGCCCACAACAGCAGCCTCCGTCACGCCACAGGTGGAGGATACGCTGGGAAATGGCGCCATTGTCATCTCTCCGTACCATCTGCCTCACTTTTTCTCCAGCACCCCCGTTCCACTGCCACTTGTTGTCGCCGTGGCGCGGCAACAATGGGCTGTCACCTTGTAATGAACCCTGAGGGTGCAAGGCACTGATTTAAAGTCCCATTATTGTCACAGTTCAGAGAGACTGTAGGAATGATGGGCGCGGTACGGTGGCTCGCTGGCTCCGGGCACAGATGGTGCTTTTTCACACAGTAAATAGTTACTAGGTAAATTGTTGTGCGCAAAGCCTGTTGGACAATAAAAGTGAAAGTGTGCACGGCAACAGATTGGTGTTTTTTTTTTTTTTTTTGCTTTTCTCATTCTGGCTCCTTCTGGTCAGTAAACCTCTCCAGGAAAATGAGTTATTTCTGAAGAGGGAGATAAAGCTGCAATATTCTGCATCACTGAAGTAGAAAATAAAAACAGACATTAAGATTAATATGTTACACAGGTTGTTTTTTTTTTTGAAAATAAAAAAAAAACATTGCAGGTATGTTATGAAACGCCTTTTGTTGGAATGAAATAAACAGGACGCAACTTCTGTTCTGGCTGATTGTGTTGACTCTTGTTGCCCAAAGCTGCCCTGAGTCTTCACTCTCTCCATGTGAGCTGTGTTTGAAAAGGCAGCGAGCAGCATGAGGCCGAGGCGACTGTGTCCGCTCATGTCACATGACTCTTTTCATCTCTCCATGCTGCCATTATGTCAGGTCGGGAGGTGAAGGGCAACACAGTGGCAAAGCATGCTGGGATACATGGACTGTGAGTCACTCCCGTTGGCGCTTGCAGCTCTTGAGGGTTGCCGGTACTTGTTGCTAGGGTACGCTGGCAGCTGCCTCGCCACTGCGTGGTAACCAACCTATGGAGCATTAGTTCTGCTCCGACCCCTGTAGGATGTTATTCAGCACCTGCATTTGAATTCTTCATCTGTATTCAAATGGAGGACTATTGTTGCTAAAGTCTGTTTGAAGAACGTCACCATGCACCAAAGAGTGAAGAAACACTACATTTCTGTACATTTATATATATCTGTCACACATTGATGGTGCTTTTGAAGATTTCCTGATTGCATAAAGGGTCTAAAATCAGTCCAACATTTGCCCATATGTTTGTCAGTTACACTGTGTTTTGTTCAGGGCACTGCTCTCCTTTGCGTCCCATTCATATTCCTACCTTTTTTTTTAATGGATTTCTTTGTATTGTTCTACCTGTTATCTGTTAGTCTGAAATTCTTACTTCAACTTTTTTCAATGTACTTAGTCATTGTTTCAAACCAAAAAAAAGTCACGGGGTGTGTATTCAATTTTACCAAATCACACAGATTATATTATATTGATATAAGATATTTTTTAATGTGACTTAATTACTTATTCCTTATGCTTTCTTACAATTGGCTAACCCGCTGTTAGCAATAGCAATATAGCAATTTGTTCTTTCACTCTATACACAACTTTACCATTCTGGACTGGCAACCTGTCCATGGTGTACCCCGCCTTTCACCCTATGTCAATTGAGATTGGCAGAAGAGGGATGGATGAATTATAAATTAACACGTTTTCAAAAATGTCAGTTTGACTAAAAAATAGGGATTTCAAGGCTGGGACAGCAGTCGCTGTATGCTCAAAGATACGTCCATGTCATCACGGAGTTGTCCATAAATTTGATTATTTGTATTTAAGAACGATTAGTGAAAACATCTAGTTTTGCAAGCATATATTCTTCCCTCTGGTAAAATGAGGCATGTCTTCTGACTACTAATCCTGCTAACCTGCCAACAGTTCACCAACAGCACCCTCCCTGTTCACAGTCATGTCCTCACCCTCGTGCTTTGCCCACTATCCCAACCTCTCCGTGACTGTTCTGACCTCTCCTTGTTCAAATCACCCCTCAAAACTCTCCTTTTCTAAAGTGCTTTAAATGTTTTATGGTTTTAACTTATTTGTATGTCTCTTCTTTTCTCATGAATTATTAGTATCTCAGTCTTTCGTGTGCTTTTAATATAACGTGACTTTGAGTTTGTGAAAAGTGCTATATAAATTAAATGTATTAATATTATTATTATTATTATTATTAAGTGCAGGTGAAATGAAACCTACCAGGGACTAGTCGTTGTTTTTGCTTAAAAGGAAGCACACTCAAGACCTGAGCCAGAAGATGAGCCCACCAAATTATCAAGTTAATGCTGCTCTTGGCCCCTGGTTTGTCCTTAATGTAGACAAAGTGATAATCTCTGGACAGCGGTCCATGCTGAGTACACACTTTGAATGAGGTTATGAAAAAGAGTGGTGCATCCTCTACAAGCCAGCTCATCAGGCATGCTGTCCCAGCTGGCACGGAGGCAATATGAAGCACATAAACCCTTCTGATATTAATGACTCTGTCGGGCTGAGAGCCTCTGATGCTATTCGGAGATAGGAGCTAAATGTCCCCGAGTACTGAGAACACAACATTATATGCATCCATATAAATATCCTCTCATCTCTGCAGAAGACTGCCTGTCCTTGGGTTCCCATGAAAATCATAAGAGGCAGGCCTCCTGTAACTCAATACCCAGATATTGCCTGCAGTGGTGGCGCCGAGAGATGAAATGAAATCAGAACAAGGTGATGACAATGATGCCACTTGTGGTCGAGTTAGAGACTTAAGCATCCATTCCTCCCATAGTTCAACCCCGCCTCCGATCCCCGCCGCCCCTCTTTAGCCTCTCCTTGGCACTCCTCGGCATTATTGTAATTATCAACTCCCAGGATACAAATTACTTACAGCAAGGCAAACAAAACAGTTATTACAGCAGATGGTATAACGTGTAGCTCGGTGAAAGATGAGTCACCAAAAATAAAAATAAAAGAAAATGATATAATGTAGTTTTAAACATCCAACCCAATCCTAAACCAACAACTCGTATTACAAAAATAAACATGCAGGTAAATTATATCTAGGGGAAATTAAAAAATGAATTGTCAGTCTCTCGGGAAGGAAAGTTTGAAGCTACTGGCAGCAGCTGGCTAAAACCCCCAAAAGACTCATAACATTGTATATCAATTAATGTGTACATGAAAATAAATAAAAGATTGGCTTGGTTGCAGAGGCCAAACCTTGTTCAAGTCAGCTGCTGAACTGATGGATTAGTGCACACTAGTTGTCACTCAAAGTGATTTAACAATGACCCAGTGACTTGATAACTCAGGCCAAACTGCTCAAGAAGATTTAAAAGGCTAATCATAATATGATATTGACTTAATCCAGCTTTGTGACCCAATCTGAAGCTTGAAGCCTGGAGCAGATTAAAGACCTCGTTGTGAAGGCAGACTCCAACCTGATTTCTATTTGTGGCATTCTACTTTTCCCAGAGGATGGTGAAATCAGAATTAAACTCTTTCTGCAGATTGCCAGAAGTTACCATATGGAAAAGCTGCAGTGGACAACAGAGGTCTAGACGTGGTCGGGCATCCCCAGCAGCCAGGCCCTTAATCAGGTCTTGAGACGGGCCAAGAGGCTGTCATCTCTTGGGGGTCCCAAACGTCCTTTAACAGCCAGATCTGTCACACACCTGCCACTGTCTTTTAAAGGACCTGAGAGGCAGTCCATTCACTGGATCTGTGTCCGATGAGACCGGTTATCAGCCCCTCCTGCAGGACTTCAACAGCAGCATCAGTGTCAGGTTCCCCCTTCAACAGCACACTACACATGCTTGAGGGGGGGCAATCAAAGGCCACTCCTCAACATTAAGGGAGACTGGCCTGAATTTAACCCTTGCCGGTCTTATTCTCAAGAGCTTTGGACAGAACTTCGCAGCAGGCAGGTGTCCAATTTCTCTGCTAGTTTACCCTCTGAACTGTGAGGATGGATGGAAGGGTAGTTTAGCCTTTTTGTCAAGACCTCCAGGGACGAGTAGCACTGGAACTGGATGGACCCAGGAGATTCTTGATTTCATTACATGCCTGTTAGGAGTTTGGCTTTGTTGTCTGGCCGTCCCTGTTGTTTCCTGTGTGGGAATTCCCATAGCAAAGAACAGAGGTGCTGAACACCATAATATTACTTATTTGAGACAGAGGGTGACACTTCACATTGCAATACAGACACTGTAATGGTATGGTAATCAGTTTGGAATATAATACCATCTTCTTTCGACAGTATAACCAAGTATTAGCTGTGTGAGTGACATAAGGGAGGATGCATTTCAACTTAATGATATGGTAATTATCAGTTTTGATTTACAAAACATGTGAAGGTGTTGCACTGATGGCGGTCTAAAGTAATTCTCATTACCAAGCTATTACATTAACATTACTTTGGGAGCAAAGTGGTATTTCTGTAACATCATCTCCTTATTACCACATTATTCCTGTCATTATTTTGAAGATGGAAAATAAATTAGAAATAAGATAGAATTGCCACATAATTATCTCCCCATTTCAAACTGATTTGTTAGTGTACTGTGATGTAAAGGGTTACTGATACAGGGTATTAATTCATTAGCACAATGTTAAGAAGACTCGAGCCAAAAGCTGTCGTCTCTTGTTGTCGTCAGATTTGATCATTTTTCATGCCAAATTCATGAAAATGTTGGAAAACACATGTCACAATATGGAAAGTGAAGAAAATGCTGTATATCTCCCCCCCGAATCAGATCTGCTCCAAAAGTGAACAGCTTCTCTCTTGGCCTATTGCCCACTCTCTTAATAAGTTCCAAGACAATCTGTTCCAATAGACAAACAGCACTACAAACATCCTCCATAATGGGCTGAGGTTAGAATATTTGCATTGTGAGGGATCATTAGACAGAAAGTGAAAACTATGATCTTTTGCAATTTGGATGGAACTCAATTAAATGACTGTGTCTATAGTCCAGAATGAGCTCTTATAAGATCAGATTGGGGGGGAAAAAGTGAAAGGAATCATTACCAGCTCCTATTGCCAACAGCATGCAACACTATCAGTACAAGCACATTTCTTTATTAGCTTCAGGTTCACTGCTCTACTTGTGTGGATGTAATGTGTAGCTTATACTACTCATGTGCCTGTTTATTTTGTTGTTCTTACGGCAAAATCTTCTAAAAGCACGAGCCAATGTCAAGTTATGGGTGACAGACACAAACAAAGTGTTAAACTCGGGCTTGTTGCTGTATTTAAATTGGAAGGTTCTGGTCTTTGTGAGACCAAGGCCTTGAAGCAATGCTGACAAATCCCCCCACTGGTCGGCTGCAGATGGCATAGCAATCCACCCAGGCACTGAATAAAAGAGTAGGTCAGTCAGTCAGTCATCATCTACCGCTTTATCCTCTGCCAGAGGGTCGCGGGGGGTGCTGTGCAAATCTCAGCTACATCGGGCGATAGGCGGGGTACACCCTGGACAGTTCGCCAGTCCATCGCAGGGCCACACACAGATAGAGACAAACAACCAGTCACTCTCACACTCACTCCTATGGTCAATTTGGAGTGTCCAATTTACCTATCCCCACATTGCATGTTTTTGGACCGTGGGAGGAAGCCGGAGTACCCGGAGAGAACCCACGCACACACGGGGAGAACATGCAAACTCCATGCAGAAAGGCCCTTGTTCCAACCGGGGCTCGAACCCGGGTCTTCTCGCTGCAAGGCGAGAGTGCTAACCACTACACCACCGTGTGGCCCTAAAAGAGTAGGTGTTGAGCCCAAATATCTCAAGTGGAGGTCCAGTTACGGCCAAGCCAAACAAGAAAACTACACCCAGAATGAGCAGCACTGTAAGTCACAACTAAAAATGTCAAACAACAACTTCGCTCCCGTGATCTTCACTGTTGTAGACCAGTGTTTTGGTTTTATAACGCGATTACTGCAAGGAGTCTTCGTTCATGTTTGCTCTCGCCCAGCGAGCTGCTTTGTCATTCCAATAAACAAGTACCGCTTGCCTCCAGTCACGTTGAACAAATCAGTACACGCAGCTAATTGAAAAGAAATTGATGGTCTCAGTGGGTTGTGTTCAATGACTTCTCTGCAATCAGATAATTCGTCTGTTCTCCTGGAGGCCCACAATGCACTTGGCTTTGGTTCAGTGACCAAGTCAGTCAGACTCAATTCATGTTATTCTGGTGTTTCTGCATGCAGAAAGCAACAAGACTTCACTATGACAAAAATGCTATCCTCATCTCCTCATTTGGCAATGAAAAAATGAATGAATGAAAAGTCCATGCAGCGTACGCAGAAGAATAACTGCACTAACCTTACTGTGTGTGTCTGTGTGTTACTCCCAACATTAAACTTGCCATTTGTTTCCATTAATATAGTTATAAGTTATAGCTTTTGATAAGAGAAATCTTTGTGAACATGCAGCGTTGTGGTCCTGCCCTCATATGGTAAAAGCACAGGAAGCGCTGATATAATTCACAAGTCATTGACAGCTTGTCCCATAAGATCAGGACGACTCAGAATTTATGACAAGCCATTATTCTTATTAGTCTTCTAAAAGAAGGCATTAACCCACGTCAGGCATTAGGAAAATTCACTTTACCTAACAAGGGGCAGGACGGGGACGAGAGCTCTACAAGGTGATGGCATAGTGCCCAATTTCATAACTCGTGTGAAATGTATTAAAGTGATAAATGTGACTAATTGTGTAAGCTCGGGGGAGGAAATGGGAGGCAGGGAGGACAGCGGAGGTTGAAATTTTATCGGGATATGCGTCCCTGCATTTAAATAAACTGTTTGATTTGGACAAGTATATGGACAGCTGATTGCGTGCGAGGGGAGACGAGCAGCGACTCGTCACTGCATGTCAATTCGACCTCGAGCCTCTTCCATCCATGAGATAATGATGCGCGGCAAAATTAAATAAACAAACCAAAGGAGCTCCGATCCCCGACTCGAATGCCCCACGCGGATCCTGATTCTGCACGGCGGCTTTAGGAAATCCGGCCGTCCCAGTGTGTGTCCAATCCGACACGGAGGACAGTAGAAGGGTGGAGAGCACAGGCCCTATAGTTTCTTTGATTTTTTTTGCTTTATATGACACGGTTCTCACATGACCAGATAACTCGGCGGCCTCTGGCAGACAGCTGGGCTGAGCCTGGGTCTTCTAGAGGAGGGAACAGGTGGGAGGAGGCTACGTCATTGGAAAAGGTTTGGAACCAGCAGCTATCTATGGAGTGCTGTTGTGGAAAAGGAGTTCTTCACATGTTGGCAGCCAAGTTGTTTGATTTATACTTGGGGTTAGGAGAGAATCTGTAGGAATGTGAGGCAGTTTCATTGCATTTAACTTGTCTTTAAAACTGCATTATAATTCAAAATTAGCCTAGCTTGTGTACATGGAACAAAAGACATTATTAGAAAACCTTTGTAACTTCATTTATATGCAATTATTTACCTATTTGCCTACCTATTTAACTGTTAGTTATTTTTCAATTGATTGAATTAGTTAAATTTTTAATTAGTTAACTTTCAATTAAATATATAAAAATACAGATGTACAAATAACATTTCTTTTCAATTTTCAATCTTTCCTTTTCATTAGTCTCTTTTGTGTCTAAACTCCAGGTCAGGGTGTCACATTCACAATGACTGTAACCATCATTTGCATCAATTCCTCCATAACTGAATACTGTCTGTTCATCTGCGTTGTTTTTTTGTGTGTGAAATGCTGTTCAATCCCCAAGGGAGCAAACACCATTAAGGAATATGGATTCCATCCCACTCATGCCATCATCAACTCCACAAAGAATCAAATTAACATCTGTCGTTGTTTCTCTTCAATTTGCTGGCAGACATAAAAGTGTTATGAAAATTCCAAGGGGTGCACTTCAAGCATAAATGATGTAAACATTTTGCTCGGGAAAACGTAAAATTAAATCAAATCCGAAGCTGCGATGTGATTTGTTTTTCCCACTGACGGTTTCTTATGGCTTTGTGGTTAGACATTAGTTCATCATCTCCAGCGGGCACCAACCCCGGATATCTTCATTGATTCCCCACAAAACAAATGGCATTCTCCGACAGCGGGACACGATGCTTCATCCTGCCCAGTCCATTAACCCTATCACAGAGCTCCCACACTGAAGATGGAGAGCCCTGATGTCCCACTGGTAGATAGAACAGCAGGAGAAACTGAGAGAGTGAGAGAGAGAGAGGGGGGAAGTGAGACAGACACAGTATGTAGAAGAGCGAGATAAGGTACACAGAGGGAGAGAATGAAATATGGCAAAGAGTTAAGAATGAAGCTGCCGTGCATGACTATAAAAGTTATGTGGTAACAATTGAATTAACTCTCACTTTACCCCGCAGCAAAAGTATACGCAATCTGTTTATGACAAGTTATTTTTTGAAGTTGGCGTCGCGTTGCAGTCGCATAGAGGTTTGAGCAATGTTGAGCAATTCTGCCTTCACTTTGTAAAATCTTCTGACTGCACCTACTGAATGAGACATGTATAGTGCTTTAAATGGTTGAAACTATCACATTTAAGCAAAGGTCAAATCAAAGTCAAAGTCGAGTTCACACACGCCGCTGATTAAGGTCGTTTTCACACCTAATAGTCTCCACTAGACTCGGTTCGATTGGGGACTCGGTTCAGTTGGTGGTTGCAACATTCAGCCGGTGTGAGTTTGCTTTCACACTGCACTTGGACCTTTTGAATAACGTATTCTCCTCCTCGCCTGAGGAGGCGCTGCATCAAGAATTACTGATGGAGGACGAGACAACAATGAACAAGAAAACTCACTCATCTATTGGCTATTTCTGTTTCCCCCACGTAAGAGCAAAACATGGAGCTGCATCAAATCGGTCGCTTGTATTTTGGTTGTGTTAACCCACATTGCCCTGCATTGTAGTCCGCTTCCTGCGTTTGGTTCACTTGAAGTGAACCGACACCAGGTCTTTTCGAGCAAACGAACTCGGGTTCGATGAAGAAGGGCTGATGTGACTGCACCTTAAGTCTGTCAGCTCCACATGTCTACGTACAGTATAGTAGCATTTATATCTTGTGTCACCCAGGAAGTGATTTGCTTTATTTCAAGACAAATGTCAACAACAACGACAACAACAAAACAAATCACCAAAAGTTACATAATTTTAGTACAGTATTAAACAACACACACATTCAACAATTCACTTGTAACAATTGCAGAGACACAAACAAAGTATTTCCTTTAAATCCTTCTCGGAATACGGAATCACATTCCTGTTTCTTCAGATTCCAAAAAGCTAAACAGATTTGATGCAATCGTGACAACTGGGTAATCTAATCATAAAAGCTAGCGCTAAACAATCCAAAGAATCTTGTTTGTTTACAGTGACCTGCGTGTATTTTCCCCTAAACAATGGAGACCGCAGTCTTGAGGAACAGCTGCCATCTCCAAACTGAGGTTGTAATGGGCTTTAAATTGGACAGGGTTTTCCTGGCTTACTGGAAAATGGTCGCACCAGCAGCCACCACACACGCCTGCAGGTTGGAGGAGAAGTCAGTGGGTCTTCATTAAAGCCAAACCGCAGAGTGAGGAGGAGGAGGAGGAGGAGGGAGGCCTCGCTCTCCTCGCTCTCTCTGGGCTGCAGCGGCTTCGTCAGCCTTTTCTTTGTGATTAGAACAGACCTCCTCCTGCTGTAATTAACAGCAATGGGATGTGTGCTGTAATTCAGCCTCCTGCTTTGTTATGCTGATATTTCTCTGAGCTGGAGCGGATGCAGGGTGGGCCACGTCTTACACAGCTGCTGTGTGAAAATATTTTTAATGCTGCAACAAACCTTTTTGTGTACAGAGACGAGATAAATGGCGGCTGTGGTATCATAGAGTGGAAGAATAGACTTAAATAGCGATGGCGCTCGGGAAAATTTCAACAACAATATATATCCGTACAATTTTCTGCGATATCGTTGGAAAAAAGGTTCAGTACATATCAGTATAATGTTTGTGTGCACTGTCCAAACACTCTTTGAGACACAACACATTGCTATTGTTTTCTCTCAGATTTGTTTGTACATGTAGAATTTTAAACCCACAATTAACAGTTGTCTTTAACTGATCTTTGATCTTTAATGATCTGATATTTGGACAAATTGGAAACATATTTTATTGTAATATTGTTTCTGGCCATGGATCTCATCTCTGCCTTTTTGCTCATGATGTCGTCCTCGTAGCTTCATCAAACCACGACCTTCAGCTCTTGCTGGGCACGTTCGCAGCCAAGTGTAAAGCAGTTGGGATGAAGATCAGCAAAATCTGAGGCTAGAAAAGGGTGGATTGCCCACTGGGGTAGAGGAGCTGGAGTTTCGGGGCTCAGAGTAGACCCACTGCTCTTCCATGTCGAGAGGAACCAGCTCAGGTGGTTCAGGCCTCCCTGGGTTGGTGTTTCAGGCACGTCCTCCCAGGAGGATACTTCTGGACACGCTGAAGGGATTATATCTCTTGGCTGGCTTGGGAATGCCTTGGGATCCCCCCCCCCCCCCGGAGGAGCTGGCAGAAGGGGCTGCGGAGAGGGCAGTCTGGGCTTCCTTGCAAAGACTGCAACCCCGCGACCTGGACCGGATAGAGGAAGACCACGGAATGAGCAAAGTGTTTCTGGCCACTTTGCTCAACCTCAGGTAGACACACTTAGCATTTGCTAACACATGACCACAAATTATACTGGAGGAGTTGAGATTTTCCTAAACCGTTAAGAAATCAGCTTACCTGAGAGCTCAGACTGCAAGCGGCTGGCAACACTGACTAAAATTGACTGTTTCCACTTCAAAGAATTACCGAGCCTTGTTTTTGAAATACTGAACTGCTGAAGAGAACCCAAACACTGACAAAAAAGTGTCTCACCAAGAAGTTATTTTCAGCTGAAGCTCAATAACTATTAGCTGTACAAAGGCAGACTCCGCCTCGGGTCATGTACTGTAGTAAAGGAGGTTGTGACATTATTCAGTAGTCAAGACACGGTTGATGCTTATCACATTTAATAATACCACCCTTGAAGTGATTGACAAACAGTCGGAGTCATTTATTTTCAGTCGATGAGTGTGAACAAATGTTCGTCAGTTCGGTTTTGTGCCGACAAGTCCAGACACTGATGGCTGCTGTCAGATGTTCTACGCATGCATATTTAAGAGCTGCGATTGCCTAATCCTGTTGAGAGACGGATTGGACGACGTGAGCGGTGTGTTTGAAGCTGTAGTGTGAGGCAGGGCCGGGATTTGCCCAGAGGGGCATCTTTGTTAATACAAGGTTGGGTGTGTTTCCTGCAACAGGGTAGATCTTCACATTCTTGCTGCTCTTCAGTGCCCTCAGAGTTAAAAAAAAACGCACGGCTGAAGGTCTTCACCATCTGAATCTTGCCTCTCTCTGCGGCAGACTGTCATTGGCTGATATTTCTAACTTGTTTGTCCAAAGGTCCTTGGCATATAAGAAAGAGAAGAAAAAAAAAAAAGAAGAAGAGAGAGACGAGCATGAAGAAAGATGAGCCGTCATCGAAACACATTTGTGTCAGCCGGCGTCCGATGTGTTGGAGTAATCTATGGGAGCAGTTTTGCCTGAGACATGAAGAGGCATTCATCACATTCCCCTTCAATCTGCTGCTGCACAACTCTGGCAGAAGAATTTCAATGCACCGCCCTGGCAATGCATCACAGCGGATGTGTTGACGGAGGATCAACACATCCACCTGGTATTTTAAGGACCCTCGGTGTTAGCATCGGGGTGAATCAACACTGCCCGCTCTAATGTTCCTGGATATCAACAAAGCTTGAAAACGGCTCTGGGAGAGAAAACCAACCTGTAAAACCACAAAATGAAAGGTTTGATTATGTGTGATTGTTAACCCTGTGAGAGAGCAGGCACAGGTGAACATCTAGACTACACAGAACAGTAGAGCGGTGGCTGTGGGCCAGGTAAACACGACCTGCACGTCCAACACACAACCTATTTTTGTTCCAGTCACAGCCTGGAAAAGCACTTATCTCTGTAAATGGCACAATATCACTTTCCACCATCCTGGGAGTTTTTATTGCTGCTCAGAGCCTCAGTGGCGCAAATTAAAACAGACTTGTGTTCTCCCAACTGTCCTTTTCCCCCTATATACCAGAAGCTCTGCTCTATTTGTCCTCTTGTGTGCTTTCTCCATTAGCCAATATAAAGCTGCCAATAGCTTTCTCTGTTCTGGAAGGGAGATGTGATATATGGTCCGTGGAGATGTTTGTTTTTTTAAGTAAGGTGTTGAAGATGAGCTCTTGAGTGACACCTCAAGTTCATGCATGGAAGCTAGTGAGTGAATTACATCTTTTTATACAAACAACCACAGGCAATTAAATATTGGATATATATGAAAACAGAATATTTACAGGACCACTTGTATAACTTTAAACTTGTGTGCTGCTAAGAGTACAGAGGCCATGGATCAAACTTAATAGAGACTTGAAGGTAATGGGTTTTTTTTTCGCTCATGTTCGAATGGAAGTGGAAAGTAAACTGTCAGAGTTTTGCTCCTAATTGTCACACCGGGGTTCTGACTGGCCTTTTGTTTCAAATATCATAAAACATTTGAAATTGTACAAAATAAAGAACCATTCTCTGAACCAATCCGGCAGAAAAAACATGGTTGAACATGATTGTCAGGCTCCGTGAATAAGTGACAGCAGTCCTATAACACTTAGTGACTCAGGCACTCAGCCAACACTGCCTCCAGGTTAAATCTTTAGACATTTGACATTAAATGGATGGTGTTCTAGGTTATGAAAACAAAGCATATGCACAATTATCCAGCAGCATTAGGCTGATGCTGAATTTATTTAGACATTAAAAATAAAAATTGTGCATGTTCTCCCCGTGTGTGCATGGGTTTTCTCTGGGTTCTCCAGTTTCCTCCCACAGTCCAAAAACAGGCAGATTTTGGGTTTAGGGCAAATTGGACACTCTAAATTGACCATAGGTGTGAGTGTGAGAGTTGTTGTGGCCCTGAGATGGACTGGCGACCTGTCCAGGGTGTACCTCGCCCTATGTCAGCTTGGATTGGCACCAACGCCCCTTGTGACCTTCATGTGGAGGATAAAGTGGTAGAAGTAGAAGGTAGAAGATTAAAAATAAAGATTTCAGCCGTTTAAAAAATCTTATTACCCACAGTGACCAAAAAAAACCCAGGATATATTCTGAGAGATAATAATAATGTGTCTGACAAAATGAAGCACAGCAGAGACTCACGAGGCAGACATTGTTATTGTACCTCAAAATGTTCCAGATTTTACGGTCCGATTAAAATTATGAGCTGATATCACATGTGTTTGTTTAGCGTGAGCACTAAGAGTTACACAAAGAGCGATCTCTTCCTGGAGGAAGACCAGAAGCACAGTAAAATGCTAGTAGCACAAGCTGCCTGGGCTGCAGCTGTTATCGTCATTGGATTTGCTTGTTGTTGCTGTAACTCTGATCTAATCTGATCTAATCTGTTCCCCGCAAAGTGACTGGATTGTTCTTTCCGGGCGTGTAAGGTCAGGGTGTAATCCGTGGAGTACAAACAGAATTTTTATTCATGACGTGCACGTGTTTTTGTCCATGACACAGATGGGAGCTAATGAAACCCTGACCTCTTTTTATTGTTTTATTATGCTTCCGTCCCCTCTCCCACTGATCAGCATAACATCATCCGATTCATTTTCACAGCACACGCCGGCAAATCACAACAAATGACTTTGTCAGACATCTAAATAATATGCGTTCACTGTGACTGTGCTAGAAAAACACACCGAAGGCTGATTCACAGAGTGTTTTTTATGAGTGATGAGGCAGATGACAGTTAAGGGCTGCTTCCTGTCCAGACAGTGTGGACGGTGTGCAACGTGCTGATGTGGAACATGGCCCGGGGATTCATCCCCGTCTCTCTGCACGACGCCCATTATCCCCCATAGGGTACAAAGCAGCCCCGCTATGGCGAGTATTTCCTGCTTCCTCTCCCGCAGCACAGTCAGGTCCACGTTTAAGGTAGTTACACGACGTCCCACTGTAACCCAGCGGGAGAAGAGAGGAAGCAGCGGAGCATCTCGCTGGGGTCGTGGCCTCCAGATGTAGTGGGCAGGAAGCATTGTTAGAGAACAAAGCGAGTCTGTGTTTCGGCGACATGGTTCTACACGAAGCAGTAAGTTCAGTGAGGGTGTGAAGTGCGAGGAAACTCGGTTCCAAAGATTTAGTCTGACGCTGTGTGTTCAGCTCTGCTACATTGAGCACAGTGGCCAGTCATTGTAGACACAAAGAAAAGTGTTGTTTTTTTTCTGAGTTCAGATTTCTTTTTCTAACTAGTGTTGATGTAGACTCCCAGTATCATATATTGACCTCTTGCATGAAAATGAAACATTATGCTGTTTATAACATATTCAGAATCGTTTTACTTTTTCTTTGTACTCATCAAAGTTTGTAGTTTGGTTAAGAATTGTTGTTTTTTGATTTTCAGAATCATAGGATCACACTACACAGCTTTAAAAGTCGAAGCATGTGTGGTGGTGCAATTCACACCTGCACGACTGGCTGCTATGCAGTCATTGTGAGTTCACGCCACATGACGGAGTGGTGAAAGGGTCACACGCTGGATGACCTTGGAGTCCCCGGCTGGGAGCCTATGTCTAGTCTCAAAACCACATGGAAATACGAGCGCATGTTGTTCCTTTCTCTTTCGTCGTCTTCTTTCTGGTGGACCGATATGACGTTCCTGTTCCAGGTTACTGCCTCCCACCTTCACAGCGTTCTGCTCTATGCCTGGCTGGAGTTTGGCTTGAGTCGTCACCGATTCTGTGATGCTACAGTGAGCCTTGCTTATCCTATTTAAGAGCATGTAACTATTGGCGGCTGCCAATTGTGCGCCCAGAGGGTTTTTTTTACGAGCTGTAAAACTTTGTCTATTATTGCAAAATTGGGCTGAATATTATTAGTGAATGTGTTTGTGTTGTTACTTTATTATAAAATGTCATGAATCCGTTTCCCCCCCGTGTTTCCAAGGGCCTCAGGTGATTCAGTTTCACTGTGGAGGCCAAAAAATGCAAAACAGCCACTTTGTTTAAACAGTGTGCTGAAAGCACGTCTTCTCCCGAATGCACAGCTTGGGCCGGCACAAAACATTTTTCTTTTCATGCATCTGACACAGCCCCCCTTCTGCTGCTTGGCTTGGCTTAGCTTGATGCATCTGTTTGTGAGGGGGGGGGGGAAAAAACACCTGCATATCTCGCTCCTGACTGAATTGCTCAGAAGTGCTGCCAAGTAGAACCAGACAGATGTGGGGACTGGATCTTTCCGTAGACAACTCCATCACTCTCCAAACTCATCCCTCCGTATAAATCTCTGTCTATCACGGCTGCGTCAGTTGTCCTCTGAATCCCATTTATTTTTTTTGTCTGCAGCCAAATGGCATTGGGCAAGGGCGTTTAGAAGTAGAAGAGGAGGGAGTTAAGGAGGTGAAGACAAACGGCGGCTGCTGCTGCTGCTCAACACGCTGCGCGGTGTAGGTCAGGAGCAACATGTGTGGTCCATCATGCCTTGAAATATTCCCATCCTATGCAGTAGAGCACAGCCATCCTTACGATAGGCTAATGATGTGTCTCCTTGTAAAACGGTGCGCTCATTCGGCAGACGACTGAGACACAAAGGAGGTCAACGAGGACAAGCTTATTGAAGCCCTTTTCTTCTAAACTGTCCCCGTCCCTGTCCAAACTCTGTGCCACCAAGAAATGTGGTGTCTTTCACGAATGCAAGAGATTGATATTCACAGATGTGTTTATAAATCAAAGAGAGTTATCAATGGTTCCATTTCCTGCAAATTCTTTGGTGTAAACCAGGTCTTAATATTTTTAGCAAACAAAAATATTGTCTGCCTCATCTCAATCCCTTCTGTCTAGACTGGTCAAGCTGAGTTCTGAGGAGTCCAGCCGTTGTTTCCCTCGTGATAACATTGTCCTCAAATTGATGTAGTAAACTATGGTCATCCATAAAAACAAAACTTTGTACTCGAAGACCTGTGAATCGCGACGATTTGATCGACGATGGCCGTATTTCCTGATGAGGTGATGCCTCCGTTTATTCAATCGGATCACAGATCGCACCTTTAACCTCCAACTCTTAAAAAGGGAAGCCATTTTGCGGTCTCCTTTTTTGGAAACAGCAGAATTAATGACCTGTGGCTGATCATGTGAACCAGATGTGTGAGATGGGAATGTGCCACCATTAATGCTGCTCAGCCGTGGTCCTGCTCAGTGGCTCAGACAGTAAAGGGATGTCTTTCACATCACCGGCGTTTTGTGAGGGGCTTTCTGACTTCATGTTGGTAAAAAAAAGATGCACCTCGGCTCTAACACGGTTCCTTTGGGGTCATAGTTGAAAGTGAGTTTCTCGTTACAGTCTCGTGAATTTGACAATGACATTCTTAGACATGTTTTACTTCTAGTCGCCGGTGAACAGCTGACCCTTTTGACCTGTATATTGGTTCTCAGGGCCAATAACTAGTGGGTAACAACGTATGGTAACGTCCCTGGCTTGCCACTTGGTACATATTAAATATTGGACTTGAAGGCTGCGTGTGATGGAAAGAGAGTGTGACTACAACGTATGGTCGTGGTCACGGTCATTTTAACAGCCTCTGCCTTCACTTCTGCGTCCTCCGCTTGAGCATGAAAATAAAAATAACACGACACAACTGTCTATTTTGACAAGAATGTGGGACTAATCATTGCCGTTTGAGTGTTTGCTGCTTTGACTTATATGGATGGCTGCTATGTAAAAGTTAATAGCGTCTGATTTATTTTTTTTCCCCCCCATATTCCCTTTTTCCCCCAGCCATAGTTTGACACAAATGAAAATGCTTTCTTGTCATTTAGTAGGACAATAAAGTTTTTACTGCATTTCAACAGTTTTTGCTTGTTAAACTGGAGTCTTGACTGAAATTGAGCACATACATTATTTTTTCTTCATGTTTTCAAAATGAAAACAAACCTATATATATATATATATATATATATATATATATATATATATATATATATATATATATATATACTTATATATTATACTTAATACTTAAGGGACCACTGAAAAACAGCACAGATGTTAGAATTCAAAAGAATATCCTATGCACGTAAGTCCTTCCTACATAATGAATATTGTATATAATTTAATTTTCTTTTTAATAAAACAATAAATCAGCTGGGCACTTCAGTTTTCAGTCAATATTACTCCAACACTATTTTCAGCAGTGAATTAATACACATAGTATTGAGTACTTATGGCAGTAGTATCATGTATGTGGGATTTACCTGAATAAATCACTATGTAGTTAATTACTCCTGTCATCCAGTGTGGTCATGTGACATGTAGAGCTAGACTGTGGATACACAGATCAATTTAAACTAGAGTAATGGAGTATTTACAGACGTAATTTAATTCGCAAAAATTACATATACATACCGTCATTACCAAAATATTAAATATTATTTTAAAAATATGAACTATTATGGTTTTAAATAGCCCACATCCTCTTATATTTCTTAATAATAGGCAGCTAATTTACTGTACAATACTTTCCAAATCATTTTCTGAATGAATCTGCACACAATTCAAAGAATATTTACTGCTGAGCTAGACCCTGGTCCAGAGAGCATGTGTAAATCTCATTAGCTGTATACGCAACTGTCTGAGACGTGCAATTACTAAATTATAAATGTGAAATTAATCAGAAAAAGGGCTTGGTGTTTGTGCAAGGGAATTAATCTTGTCCTTGTTGCGCCAACGACAAGAGCCATTATTCACGAACCCTCCTCCAACCAGCCCCCCCCCCATACTGAATGAGAAATGTAACTGTGGGCCAAGAGCAAGCATGTTCTTTCCAACTCCGCAGACCCTGACAAAACAGAGTTGTAATCATGTGAAATTATTGATATAAACAAACAGTTGAATGGGATTTGCACTCTGTGTGTGTGTGTGTGTGTGTGTGTGTGTGGCGTACAGTGTTTGTATGTAAGAAAGTATGTTTTTGTTCATGTGAATTGGGTGTTTGCCCTTGATTGAGGGGACGTGACTGAAAAGTGCAGGTCTTTGTTTGGTTGACAGAAGTTCTGAGTAATGTTGTGTGGACTGGGGGAAAGTTTAGGCTTTCCAAATCAATATAGAATAAATATTATTGTATACCAGGTCTATTATTAGTAAAACCGGGGGTCATAAATGTCCTCGGGAGTACACGTCATCACAGAGTGGGATGCCGCTGTTCTCTCACAAGGACTCGTCCTCATTTATGAGCTCAGCTTTTATGGAGACTGTTTGAGAAAGGGACCGTGTCGTGTGAATTGTCGCATATTATAATGTCCTTGGCGAGAAAACCCTGTATTTTACGAAGCCTTTTTAAACAGGCTTTAAATGACACTTCTTCACATTAAATTGAATTCTTCATTTTCTCTCCAATCAGTCTCAAAGAGCGGTTCCGAGTTCACTGGTTTCCACGCGGACCTCGTTCTTTATGCTTTGACTCCACTTACATTCGCGTCAATCCTGGTGATGTATTCCAACCTGTAACAAATTACTCCCTCACCGGCCTGCCGGACGACGGGGGCATCTTGCCGCTGATTGGTGGGCTTCACTCTCATTTGTCTTTGACACCCAGCGCTGGCCGACCGGCGGTGCCATTCGTCTCCCCTGTCACAGGCAGACAGGGGAGTCATGCTGTGAAAGGAGAAGTCTGGTCCTCCTTATGAACCACCATCAGTGCCAGGTTCTTTGTCTCAACGTGCTGTCAGGACCCCACAGGTCTGCGTTCAGTGCCTGCTGTCAAATAAACTCTGCAGATTTGTAAAAGTGCCGCGGGTGAACTGTCTTGCGCCTGGTAAATAATGTATCGCGTACAGCACACACCTTTTCCTTCTCCCAGTGCCTTTAAATGGCATGAGTTATTTGCACCTCACACATGGTAGGAGGACCAGTCAGTGATCCATATGATCCATCTATGCCCTTGATTTAATGAGGTATCTTCTCCCCACATATCAAAATCAGCAATGTGATGTCATTCGATTTTTTTTTCCAGGCCTGTGTGAACACGAGATCCCCATTGTCAATTTAGGTTTTCAAATCAGACTTGTGTGTGAGTGGTGATAGATCGTTGCCCATTAGCATGTGTGAACATGTGTCAGACACTTACTTCGGGATTTCACAAAATGCTAATTTGAGGATTAGATTAGATTAGATCAGATTCAACTTTATAGTCATTACACATGTGCAAGTACAGGGCGACCAAATGTAGTTTAGCATCCAATCAGAAGTGCAATCGCAGTATACACAGTATGCACAGTTAAAGAGCAATTATGTACAACATTATAGATAAGTATGAAATAGATGATATATATGATATACAGAAGTATAAATACTATGAACATACTAGATGAGGTTTGAATCTTAAAGTAACATATCACTGGACATTTAGTATGTTCTCTGTGAGTACAAGTTTCTTAATAAAAGTACCGTAAACGTGTGCCTAAATACAGTAATAAAGAGAATGTATAGCAGGAGGTCATAAAGTAGACGCGTGTATGTGTGGCTGTGTTTACGTACGTGCGCGACAGTGTATACAGATCATTATTAAACAGACCCATTGTTGACCCCGCTGACCTCTCCTTGGCCCTCCCGTGCAGACAGTTTGCCCTTCAGCAGTTTCCTTTGTGATGAAGTCAAACCAAACAAATCCGTGGCCCGCGAGTGATGCTGAACACCCTGCCATCAGCTGGGTCTCTTAAGCAAAAACAAAGTAAAGAAAAATGTGCAGTTCCTCTGGAACTCGTCAAGATTTCATAATCAATTTGGGTTATTTTCATGATGACCTTTGAAATGTTCCTGTAATTTATCTGAGACGCTGACACAACAGCTTGCCACCACTTGCGATTATGTGATTCCAGACGGTTGGCAATGGCTCAGTGTCCTTTAATAAGGCATGACATGTCTGCATGTGGCACTTGATGGGGAGGGATTAACAGAAATGAATAAGAAACAAATTAAAAACTCTTCTTTTCTTCCCACGCTGAGCTCAAAGTGATATGTGTCTGCTCGACATTATTCCAAAAGCTCTCTTTGATCATTTCCAGGATGGAATGCTAACTTTCACCAAAGCATATCTTTGGATTTATCGGCACTTTTACAGGCACACCTGGAGACTCATGTCAGCGCTGACAAACAACAAAAAAATACTGTTGAATACTGACGTTCTAGCTCAACTTGGGCCTGACATCACATCAGCCTCTCTCTTCTGCCTCTCCTCATCCTCACTTTGTCTCAGATGGAGGTGACCGAGACAGACATCGAGTTAAACTCTTTGCCTGCTACTTTATGCACGTGCATGGCTTTGATTCTCCAGCCTTTCGGCTTGAGCCAGGGTAGTTTATGGTCACAGCAGTCCATCTGGAACTCGGCCACAGTGTAAGAAGTCAGAAAGGCTCCACACTCGCCGAGACTTACACAGGAAGACAGAAGACAGTGACAGGGATAGAAAGAAGTGCATGTTGACATCTTGTTTAGCGCTGACAATTGTTCTCGTTAACTCCTTAAAGCTCTTACATGCACTTTTAACTCGGGCGTAAGATGACAGGAAACACCCCATGTAGGTAATTTACCCTGTATGTTAGTACATGAATCAGAAGATCATTTGTAGTAAAGCTCAGAAACAAAACAAACATGCCCCACATGAATTACAGTCATAATGGCTTTGTATATTAATCTCCGTGGCCGACAACCCCATTCATCAGTGGTCGTTGTCATCACCATGTGTGTACTGTATTAGGCTCTGGTGTCGCTGCACAGTGGAGCTGCTGATGGCTGAGGAATGATAAGTGGGGGGGATCAACCTCCGTGGGGGTACGTGGCAGCAAAAGGACCCTCGACCACTGCTGAGCATCCAGTTTCAAGACCTCAGAGGCAACACAGAGTCCCATTCAAAAGCTCGGCCTCAGTGTGGAGTAAATATAATCACATTTGTGCTTCATGTGCACAGGTGGCTTGAGGCTAGGATGTCCCTCACAAACTCGCACGATGGGAAACCCTTATATTCAATATTTACCGATTCACCGATCGGTCACCGTAGATAAGAAGCAGATTGGCTTTTAAAGAGAGGATAGGATCGCATGAGAGAGTGAACGTGGTACATTTTACCTGACAGCAGCTTTATAGTTTTCTTAAAAAAAAACAATAGATGATGGTTTTTCAAGAAGGTTTTGAGCAGTGTAGAGCTGTAGAGGTGTCAAACTCAAATGATCTGAGGGCCAATGAGCATCTAATCTGGTCAAGAGGGGTCAAAAAAAGTGGGAGAACACAACTGTTCAGTAGCGTGTGGGCAAAAATGATATCACAATATTCCATCATGATGTCACAATAAAGATAGTCATGATGATATTTCACAGCATTTCAATGTAAAAGTGCTTTTTTTATATGGAACGACGTGCACTTCAGTATAATGACATATTTATGATGCTAAATAATCTAAAATTAACATGAACAACTGTAATTTAAACACCAAAACCGGCTTGTATATAATGTATATGTGATTTAATGTTGATGGCAATGCATTTACTGTGATAATAACAATCGAATGTTATTATTACTGTGTAAAAATCATACTTTTCAATCAAATAATTGCCATTTGATTGAATAATACATTTATGAGCCTATATTCTCAGCAGTGCATGAATCTACTCTTCTTTTTAAGAGTTTAACTACTTTTTTTTTGCCAAAACCCAAAAGCAGTCAATTTAGCGTCAATATTTGTTTAATGAGTTAAACCTTAACCCTTCTGTCCAGATTCTGTTCCCTATGTTTTAAGACAAAACTTATTTGCAACAAAGAAATAACATTATTTTTTTTAGGAAGCAAATTCATCTTTCTTTTTTTTTATTAATAAAATATTAATAATAATTTTAATAAAATGAACGCAAGAGGGTCAGGGCATTCAGCAGGAACATTCATGAGCTACTGATTTAATTAAAGTTTTTAAATTTTGTGTCCAAACAGAGTTTTTAAAGCACATTTATTGAGAGGTGGCTGCTGATAAGCGAGCGATATCTCTCGCACACATTAAAGTATATTAACTCTGGCTACGTCATGGTTTTTCCTCCAGAGATGTGTTTGTACTTCAAAGACTTGGCACCGTATTTACACACACAAAATCGTCTTAACTCCAGGACACAGCGTATGAAGCCCAAATCTGAATTTCCACACCCTGGCAAATAAAGATAATAATAAAGTACGAGCGCAGATTTCTCTGAAGTAGTTTGAGGGTTTTGCATTCTGTCCCTCATCATCTTCATCTCATCTTCTAATCACTCACTTCCTTTAAACAACATGTCTCTGGTCAGTATAGGGACGTCTTTTAATTGACATTCACCACCGACCTCTCCCACTTCTACTCCCATTGTTTGTTTGTGTTGTTCAAAAGCGCCGTTGCCATGACACCTATCAGCAGCTTTCATTTTCTTCGTCTTCTTCATCATCATCATCATGTGGCCATTCTGCACTTTGTGCGTGTGCAGATATAATTTCCTTCCACAGAGCTGATTTTATGGTTGGCTTTGCCGTTTGCTTCAGCCTGTGGGTTGCTGCACTCAGAGAGAGTATTCTGCCGTTCTGTTTGCTATCGCTGAAGGAACAAAGCACTTAGGAAACTTAAGCTGCATAAGAATTACATTCGACATGCAGATCAAAGTGACTATAAGGAAAAAGATGATTATAGACTGGTCTTAGCCCTAAAAATGAACAAGTTTTGGCTTATAACTACAAGTTGTTTTACTTTACATTGATGAACAAAGACCAAACAAAGAACAAAGACAGCTCTGCATCATCAGCATGAGAACTTATGAACAATATTATATCGTCATGTTTATGTATAATCTCCGGTGTCAGACCTTAAGGCATACAGGCAAGTAAAAAGAGCTAATGTTACGACTTTGACGCCTCTGACAGAACCTGAACAGGTGAGGTGTGAAAGCGCCCTGAAGGTCTGGGTTTGTTTAGAAAGGACTAATTCACCAAGTGCCGTCTGAACACGTCGAAAAAGCCAAAGGTGTTATTATCCGTCTCAAGTGAGAGAGGCTTTGCGATGGGATGAGTTGTAGAAACAGAGGGACAGCTCAACAAAAACAAAAAAAACGCATTTTAAACGTTTGCTCACTTTCTCAAGAAAACATTCTAAGTTTCACAACATGTTCTTCCTTACTCTTAATGAAGTAAATGAATGCCTTTTAAAGCCGTACACATCAAGTACACAATCAGTCGAAGATGAAAATAAAACGTTTTCATGCCGCTCGGCTCTGTTAGCACCTTTTTTATCATCCGGCCCGTGTTTATATACGTGCTGTTCTAGCACGAGTCCTGCAGCCACTGACCTACAGCACACTGTTTATACATCAGAACAGGGCACGATAAGTGATTCCTATCCTTCACCGTGCTCTTGTGTTGCTTGCTGCGGTTTTAACATATGTTATTCTTTGCCCGCGTGTTTGAACCTCGCGGATGATGGAACGCCACTGATTAACAAAAAAATGCACCGTGTATTTTGTTTCCGTTGGCTCCGCGGCGAGGTCACGTCACGCGCGGAGCCACGTGGACGCGATGTGAATGACGCGCAGCTCAGCGAGCGGATGAACAACCCTCGTCTTGACTAACGTCTCATCCCGCCGTCTCCGTGTCGAGAGCAGAGCGCGAAGTGGACGTGGCGTTTGTCCTTCTGAAAGTAAAGGAAAAACATCGACGTACTTGAGAGGAGCGAGGGCGAAGCCTGAGAACAGGAACGTCCTGGCACGGCCGTGTTATTGTTGTTGAGTAACCAAGAAAGAGCGAATTGTGCAGGGAAAGATTGAGAGCCCGCCAATCATGTCTCTGGGAGTGACCTTGACTATTTTCTAGTTTTTCTTTTCGGTGTATATCATGGGCACGAATATGCTTGCAGCTATGCAGGCAGAAACAAATGGGTAAAATGTGGACGGACGGACAAACGCTCGGCAATAATTTATGAACATTTCCATAAAACCCAGACTACAAACAATTAAGTTCATGGCACACTCGACACAAACGCTGTCCAGTGGTGGAAGGGAGGAGATAGGATGTTCCAGTATCACTACCCAAATCTCAGGTTTGATGGTTCAGCCCATGCAGTAGTTCCCAGAATATTTTCTTTTTTTTTTTCCATGTGGGAAAACTTAACCTCACATGAGATTTGAGTCGTATTTGTTTTCACCTACTGTCACGTTGGGATGGATCGAGCGCGATGCCAAAGATCCGCTGTCACGTCTTCATGCCACTTAAGCGGAAGACAATTCCAGAGGTAAACACATAACTGTGTGGAGGCCAGTCTAATATGGAATATCCACATACAGACTGTTTGGATGAATATTCCAGACGTTTGTTTGTGTGGATATCTCGAACATCTCCCCAGAGTGTTTTTTTTTTTTTGACAACACAGTGATCCCAGATGTGGCCCATCGTGTTGTCATCCAGTCTGGGTCTCTGGGACACACGCCACCGTTTTGATCCTAAAGAATCATGGGCTCCCTTTTTAAAGCAATGCATTGTTTATATGGCCTGTGCCAACTGGATTTCTGATTGCAGGCCACTGGTTTATTTTAATTAGCCGTGGAGAGTTCCGATGGATTTGAGTGTGAGTCACCCACTTTTCTTAAAATATTATAGCCTCCGCCAAGTTCCACTGTTGCCCTTTGAGGTTGGGTTTCGTTTCAGATTAGTTTAAAAGAAAAAAAAGGGAAAGGAGAGGACCATCCCTGATGTCGTGCTATGCACTATATGTGTGCATCGATGTGTATGTTTGTGTTCCCATGCATGTGAGACAGAGACCATATTATGACGGTTGAGCTAGAGTGAAAATTTAATTAGTGACACCAGAGCGGAGTATTTTCTCACTGGTGCTTTTCTTATCACATGTGAAGACTTTGCTTTTGTCTGACAGACCAGACTTCCTGCTGCAGCTGGGTTATAGCTACAGTGTCTGGCAGACACCTGTGCCCTCACAGTGCGGTCTGCCCACTGTGTAAAAATGCCCGACTCAATTTCAGACGTCTCACCGTCTACGAGGAAAAGAAACGACACTATTCATAAAAAAAGGAAATAATCTCGTTTTAGTTCATCTTTGTTTTTCACATTTTAGGAGAGATTGATCCGATTTTACAGTCGGTTCGCCGCAGTTCTTAACTCATCCACGATATTAAAAGTCACAGTCGATGAGAATTTCAGCCCTCTGACTTGCACTGAGGGAGAATCCACATCTGTTGTGATGAGGTTCCAACTCACGGATAAAACTTCTTCTTCTTTCTTTCTGTCTTTCTTTCTTTTTTTTTTAAACTATTTTTATTGGAAACTTTGACCAAAAAGAAGTGATGGATCGCTTGCGTAAACACGTCAGTCAAAGTCACACAGTCGCACTCGAAACACACAGCGTTGTCATTTTATGACACTTGGCTGTTTTGCATTCAGATGATATGACTCTGCAGACATAAGAGCTGATTTTATTTCACATCAAACAATAATCCTTAACTTGTCTCTTGTGGCCACAGCATATCTTTTTTAAATCACATTATTTCAAAGTCAAATCCAATCAAAGACAACACATGACAGACACTGTTTTTTGTCCTTTTGTCTGTGATTTTGCATGTTTTTTTTTGCCTCGTATTATACATTTTCTGAGCTGCTTATTTATGCGAAAATGTTCATTTGTGATGCAAAAGGTTGTCACAAACTTTACTCCGCAGCGTCACCCTGCTGTGCTGTGACACCGGCTGTACATTTCCTGATACCTTTGATTTGTGTGCACGAATGTGCCTGTGCTCCATATGATAAACTGGCTTTCCACTGCAGCCACTAAACATGACATTTGGCTTTTTCATATAGCCCCTGAGAGGAGCTGAAACTATACGACAGCGCTGTCCAGCACACACTCTTTATGATGAAAATGTTAAGCAGATATTGCGTGCCGCTTGTGTGTGAAAGACAACCCCAGCTTTGTCATTCTTACTTTATTCTTTAAGTGTCGAAGAAAACCAGCACACTGACCCGAATGACTCGGTCGAGCACCTTTAAAACACTCATGACTGTTAGAAGCTGCAGCTGCGTGTGGATCAGTTACATTCTTTATCTCACTTTATACAGCTTTTTCCAACTATTAATTTTCAGGCTTGAACTACACAAATCAGCCATTTTAGTATGTACTTTTTATCGCCCCCTTTCTTTCTTTTTTTATAATCTGGCTTCAAATTAATATTTTTACAGCTTCTCTCCAGGACATTCAAAGAAAAAGCAGGTTGTAATTATCGACAGTCTGCAGGAGGGAGGTTAGATAAAACACCAGCAGAGTTAGATTGAAAGATTAAAAAACAAAATGCAGACAGAATTGTAAGAAATGGGTAAAAATAGTTACTAAACAAGTTAAATCACAGGTTTTATTTTTGTCATATGAGTAACATTTTTTTTCTTTTTTATTTAGCCTTTATTTAAGCAGATAAAGTCCCATTGAGATCGAGATCTCAGCGACACACATCATCATAAATATATATAAAAAGTTCAAAAAGACCGATTACAATAAATTAAAATAGACAGTAATTTAGGAATTCCAGACAATTACAACATGCAGTTGTTGAGATCACAATAACAATTAAAAACACAGGCACTGTTCAATGGATTATCATTGTCTAACATTAAAGATGGAATGAAAAACTGAAAATGCTACAAGAATGTAATGCATAATGGCTTTTGGCTCTTTGTAACATAACAGATGTAAGCTAATCTTGCACCAAAGTGTCATTAACCCTTTAACACCAAAGCCTCAAAATGTCAGTCTGGACTTTTTTGCTTATTTTAATAATAAAAGGGCCAGAAAATGTCCTGTAACTAAGTGCTTTTGCCCATTTTTCCATAATAACGTTCAATATCTGGCAGTCATTCAAAATAGTCTATAGAAAAACACTGTAGTTGTATATGAACACCAGATTTTTTGTGTTAAATTTGAAATTTGAACAGTATAAAACATATTTAAAATAACATTTGTTTGCGTCTTAATGTACATACAAAAACAGGCCAAAAAATGGAAACTGTGTACAGGTGCTTTTTGACTAGCACCTTTTTACTGTGTTTATTACATGTTGGCTTTGTTGGATTTGTAACTTCTCAGCTTTCAGACACTGCTGGAATTTGCCGGATGGCACAAACCGTCACGTTACTACGGTAATGCAAAGTGTGCATTAACGCGTCGTCTGTGACACAAATGGCTCCCCATTCAGCACTTTTTTATTCGTTTACTACAGACAGAGACAAGCAAAGGTTATTATTTACAGAAGACTTAAAGTCAAAATGTTTGAAACCTTTATTGGAACCGAAAGAAAAGCTGCTTCGAGATACATATCTGTTTTTGGAGATCCTGTTTTTCCCCCATCACGAATCAATCAATTTCTGACTTCATGAAGTGCATATCAAACCTTTGAGCCAGGACCAAACTGATTTATCACAGTGAAATTGCAATATTTTCCGAAATGTGAAACATGGCAGATCCAAGTCTGACTGTCATTCACAAATAACTAGTACTTTTGCTTTTGTCAGGCTTTATTAGTTTTATTGCACTAAACTGACTGGTAATCACCTGATAATAAGGCAGCTCTTCAGGCAAGGATCTGTCTAAATGTCAGAAGGCACAAAGGAATGTCAGTAGTCAGAAAATACTTGCCGTTTGTACCGCAACCATTTTCAATTCTTGACTCATCCAGCTAGGCACATTAAAGTAACAGCCTGCACATTGAAACAATTATGGGAATCATATGGGGTGTTTTAACAGCTGTCGACGAGGGGAAGGGCAGGGTGAGAAGCTCGCAGGACCCGATCTATTGTGTAACGACAGGAGAGGAGACACCTATCACAATAGTTACCACCGACTAAGTCACCAATGGCAAGGGAAATAACGGAGTTCGAAATGAAAAACCCGCCGGACTCGGATACAAGTGGAGGCTTCAGTGTGATGTGTTCAGCTGTGGTGTTTGATTCAGACACTGACACATATTTGGCACAGTGGTCTTGATATACAGTGAACATAGCAGGTTCAACAACAAGCTAAAGTACTGTGCAGACGAACAATGAAGTATTTATGACTTAAACAGCAAAAACCTACGACGCGAGCTGTTTTTACACAATTAACACCATTCTTGATCAAATCATTCATGTTTTTTGTTCAACTTTTGAGATTACAATGCTTTTCAGACACAGATTTCATAGTAAAGGAATATTTTTTTTTTAACTTTTCCACCTCCAGGTTGTCGTAACTGGTCCAGATGTTTAAAGTACCTACTTTTCCCTCATGTGGACGAGTGTTGTGCTCCAGTGGCTTCAGCCGTTAACTTCTCTCACCACATGATCCCCTGGGAAAGGCAGCAGAGACGCTCCACTCCATGACCTACAACGTCTGCTGCTAATATGGGTCAGTTTTATCCCCAGATCCCCCGCCCCCCCAAAAAAAAAAAGAAATCTGTACATGATGACTAAATGAAAAACACAAAAGGCATGAATCAACCAGGCTGTGTGTGATTTCCCAGCACTTGTGTCAACATGCCTGGGAGCCTGCTGAGCTGTGAAATATCTAAGCTAGGACACCCGTTGGTCCTCATTGACTCCAAAAAAAAAAGGCTCCTCTTGGGCCAGGGTCAAGCAAGGAGAGAGTATGAACCCCACAGAGTATTTACAGTTCAAATAGCCTTCGAGTTAGCGTGTCTGGAAAGTGGTATTTGTTGTGACTGTAGTTTATAGATGGTGAGTTCAGCGGCAGCAAAAAAACAAAATAAAACGAAATGCACATTTACAGAGGCTGTTTGAGTTCCCCTGAATATTCCATCTGACATCTTAAGAAATGAGGTGAGGCAGGAAGTTTTTGCATTAAATGGTGGCTTCCCACCTGAGGGGAAACTGAGGATGTCCATCAGAATTTCCTCTCACTCTGGTTAAAAGTCTGGTCTTAGTCGGACTAAGACAATAATTTGGTAAAGTTTGACTAAAATCAAGCTAGTCTTAGTTGGACTAACATACCTGGATAATGTGATTCATAGTCCGATTACTCCTGCATGTATATGCTTAGTCGGACTGGAGTCAGACTTGGCGATTGGAGTACGCCTGACTCCATCCCCCTATGGGTGGAGTCAAACGTACATAGCCAATTCATTAGATTTTCGCCTCCCCATGTTTACTCAGAGTCGGCTAGTTGTCCAGTTGCCGGTCTTAGTCAGACTATGACCTTAGCTCGATTAAACTGCGTGTGTAAATGTACTGACTGTCATACAGAGGCAGCAGCAATTCATCTCATTCTACACAAAATAACTACATTCTTAACAGGAAAATGCAGCATCACCCATTTCAGAATCCCAGTCCAGAGATAAAGCCCACTTCACCTAAAAGTGAAATGCGCGTCAACTGTGTTTATGTGTTTTCACCACAAACTGTGCGCACCCTTGCTTATCACGTACCGTGACCTCGCCGAGCAGGGAGAGCTCTGCTGATATCACGATTCAGAGGAGCACAAACATCTGTGCCTGACATGAGCGAGAGGATTGTTTGTCAGGCAGTGATTAAGTGCATGAGTCAAACTATGAGCACAGCTCTGATAAAGACATCCATTAGCTGTCCCCGAACTGTCCTACTCTGTGTCAGTGATTTGTGCTGACTTTTTAGCTTTATATAGAAGCACTTGTGTGTGTGTGTGTGTGTGTGTGTGTGTGACAGAGGCTGCTGTTAAAGCAACACTTGTGTAACTTCTGTGGACTTTCAACTATATTGAACTTTAGTCACTCACTATCATTAAGTTGCAAACTTTTGGGTGTTCCAACCTGCTCACCAGAGTTACATAGATCATAGACAGAAGTACAGGGAGAGAGTGGGAATGAAAGAGGCGTCTTTCTTCCTGGTACAAGTCATTAGCTCATCGAAATGATTGTGAAGTTGCTATACAGGGTTTCTTAGCAGATCGGGAGCCGCCTGTAACCTTAGAATAAACCTTCGATTAGTGCTTCAGACAAGGGCCTTACTGTACAGAGGCTGCCACCTTTCTACGGCAGCTCAAATGGACAAACCAGCCAGGGCGTGCATTTTGCATTTCTAAACAGAAGCAAACAGAGACAAATGGAAACATCTCTGACATGTGAAGGTCGCTGTAGTTCCTTGAGATGTTTGGTAAAAAGTCCTTCGTTGGTTACAGTCCGCACTCTCACCATTAATTGTCACTAAGTCTTAATTTACTGAACCTTTAATAGACCTAATATGGTAGTGCCAACGTTCTCAAACGATGCCTCCTCAGCTTTTGTTCTTCTGTGGTGGTGCCTGAAGACCTTTGGAGTCAGTCGTTACAATTTATTTTCTGCTCATTTTGTGGCAGGAAGTCGAGTCACGTGGCGTTTTTGCGGCTAACTTTTCCTTTGTGAATTGCCTTCTTGTTTAAAAAGCACTGCTCTCCCCCCCTGCCCTCAGATGCTATGAGCCCACTGACCTTCCCTTAAATAGGGAAGTTTTATGCCGTTGACCTCTGACTTTTTACGTCTCCGTATTTATGTCTGAGAAAATAGTGAAATTATGACACTTAACGCTGTCGCCTGCATGCGTCTGGAGTTGCTCTGTGAAGACTGGGGGCCATTGAGAGCCCAGGGCAACACATGACACCCTCCTCTCCTGTTTAATAGTGATACATTGAGAGCACACTCACACTGCTGCACCATGAAAACCTAACCTTAAATGGATTGTAAAGCGTAGTATTAAAGTAGTTTCACATTGCTTATAAATTCTCCTCTTGTTTCTTTTATGAGCATTTCATTGCAATAATATAAAGGACAGTTAAGTGTCATTTTAAGCCATGCTCTTAACAAAAACCCAGAGGGATGTCAGACAAAAATCACACGGGGATGAAACTGAAAAGTGGTGGAAACTTTCAGGACAATAAGCAGTTAAAGTGCGCCCCCCAGAGGACTAAGAGTAAAACTCAGTGCTGCCTGGGAAAAATGACAATGACATGCCATAGCCTCTGGTGTTGAAGCATCCCTGTTTTTCATTTTCTATTTGTTTCTTTTTTTTTGTATTGTTTTCAGACATAAAGTGATGTCTTCATCATTATCAGAAGACATCCAGATGTCATGCTGTAAAAACAGATGGTGTCGCTGTAGAATCAGATCATTCATAAGTGAAAAAAGTTTAAAGGGAGTAAAAGAAATAAACACAAACAAAATTGAGGCAAATGCAGAGGAAAAGTCTTGATAAATTTACAAAAAAAAAAATTCGGAAAGAAGCATTTTCATCGACCTCAGCTGATTTCGGTGGCACCCCTCAGTGCTCTTCTGACATGTGTTTGCTCTGAGTCGTGTGAGGAACAGTTTTCCTCAGTCATCTGTTGGGGGTTAGTCTTATACTTGAAGAGCCAAAGACCAGCATCAGTCTCTCTGATCAACCTCCCAATCTGTGGTCACAGTGGTTTGACTCCACTTTTTTTGGCTTAATCAAGGCCCTTGAGCACAACAAAGGTCCAACTCCAGAAAACAAGAAGCTGCCTTCTACAGAGTCCCGATCAATGAGCAATCACGATCAACGATTCCCTCTTATCTATTTGGCCTGGTTGGACATGGGTGTTAATCAGTCCCATATCTCAGTAATGGTGTTTCTGTTAATTGCCTCCCTTCAATGTGGCTGTGTTCCCTGGTGCTTCTGATCTCTATCTGCAAATGAGGTCAGAAATTCACATGAACCTTTGAGCTGAACGCTAACGGAGGAAAGCTTGTGCTGACTGTGTGTTGTCTGGAGTTTCAAGCCAACTTGTCTGTCAATTCTTGAAGTTTGATCATGAGCAAGAGTTCTCCACAAACTGGCCGTCCTGAGTGCGTTTGTTTTTCGGAGACTTTGTCACTGCTCTTATCGTGACTCATGGTTACCCCTTGAGAATGGCGGGATTTGCATATTCACTAAGCCTTTGCATCTGATGGCCATCTCGTTAGACCTGGTAATGGTGCGATATGTTTCACAGCTTCAGGGCGAGTCGGCCGCACCGTCTGAGTGGCATGCAAATAGAAAAAAAAAATAAAGGATGCAGATTGAGATTTGGTTAATCACATTCTGCACCATGACTGGCCTGGTGTTGTGAAGGCCAAGTTGAGAGTTCAAGCTGGCTGATGACATAGCATGACAAAAATTGAAAAATGCATTTGACAAATGAACTATGATGCAAATGCACACCTTTGAAGAGAAGGAGATCCATGTATAGATCGAGGGTCAGCCGGGTCACACTGAAAATGCCCTATTGTCACTCTCTCTCCCCAACCTTTCACTGTGAGGCGGGTTAACCGTCATTTCTTTCAAGCTTCTCCTCATGCAGAAATAAACCTGTCGCCTCCTCCTTGACTGAACCATGGGCTTGGTCCAGGGACGTGAAGGTCTAAGAGCAAGTCTCCAGGAGGACATTCCCTTTTCTAACTTAGCTTCATGTTTATGCTCATTATCCTCCTGCAGTTCATTCAGCCTGTCCTGGACGAGACTCTCCAGCCTGATGAATCTACGCTTTGGGGTGGCAGCATTGTGTCACAACGTCACACTGCCACAAGAAGAAGAAAAGTGGGGGAGACACCATTATCCCCTTTTTCCTACAGACCAAATCAAATTAGCAGCAGAGCAACCCTGAAAGCAAACGATCTCCAAAATGGGACGTCTTGCTCAGTCAGTTCTCCTCATAATCTCTTGTTATTCAGAGTTGCCCAGCTGTTGTACTGACACTGCTGTCAAAGGAGAAGACTTTCCTGCCTCGAAATTCAACCCCCTTGCCCCTAATGATGCCCTGAGGGCTCTGAGGCTAGAGGGCAGGTGGCAGAGGTTGCTCTGAACAGGACGAACAAACTCTTCTCCCTCTGATCGTTTCCCTAATCTTTTTTTTTTAAGTATGGCACAAGTAAAAAAAACAATACAGAAAGATTTTTGATGTTGCTGGTGAAAAATAAGCTATCAAATGCAATTATAATATGCTGTTCCACTGGAATATGTCATTTGTTCTGGAATTATTTTTGTTCTGGAATTACATTTGTGTGTGTTGTTAAATTTGTGTTTAAATCTAATAAAAATTTGAATTGTTAAAAAAAAGGGATAATCAAACCTTTTATTACCCATTCACATGAACCGAATAGACAGTTTAAATGGAAATTCATGGTACTTTAGAGAAATACACAAAAAATACAAAAAAATGTAATACAACTTCCTTCAATTCAAATGTAAACCAAACAAAACAAATTGCATAGCTCAAGTCTCTGCCACAGACATGACATTGTTCATACAACACTGACCTCTGGTGGGGATTTATTGAAACACCACATTCAAAACTTCACTTGCATTATTCTCCATCTAAGTGTCAAACACCTTGAGTGTTCACGCAGAAGGTTTTGGCTGCTTTTTGGCACTTGCTGTGAGGGCCCCAACTCTCCCCTTTGGCTTCTGCACATCAGCACTGGGAGGTTGTACTGCGTCTGACACATTTTGACTGGCACCCCTCTCCAGACCTTGGACGCGGCTCTTTGTCTTCCTCGACTGACCGCCGCACGTGTTCTGCAGTGAAGAAGCGCGAGACTGCTTGCTCGTTGGCAGAGCCTGGGAGTCGGAGGGCAGTGAATCCTGTGGCGTGTAACTAGCCCAGGAATCTGTGTTGTTGCTGTCGTCGAGGCACTCGGTGCTGTCATTAGCTTCGACGTCGTACGCGCCCTGCCGTGCATTCTGACTGGTGTTGCCTCTGAGTGGCCTCTTCTTTGTTTGTTCAGATGTTTTTACCTTTTTACTCCGACTCACAGATTGTGGAGCGGTCTTACAGCGTTCTCGGACTGTGAATGGAAAAACAAAAAAATCACAAGAACGGACTATCATAGAATATTCCCACTTACGGCATGAGTCACGACTATATAAAAATGAATGTAGTCTTACAGTTTGAATAGTAAATGAAGAAGTCTATAGGAAATTGAGTCTACTTCCCACTTTTTGGTCATTTTTGGTCTCAATCATGGGTTTCAAGTCTTCTTCAATAGCACATGTATAGCAATTTTGTAAAGTATGTTCCAATTTAGAGAAAATAGATGATAAATGTGGCCCATGTGAGTTGACAACAGTGTGATTGACAGCTGGTATCGTCCAATAGGTGCATAGTTGCAGGTGAAATTGTCATGGATGATGAATCTCAAGGCTTCAAAGGTGAATAGGACTGCATCCATCTTTATATACTGTATATTATGGATGTGAGACACACATCTGCGTGCATACCTTGAGTCTGACATTTAGAGGGAGTCACCGGGACGTGCGTGTGTTTAAGCAGCTCAGCTTTCTCTGGCTTCCTGCAGTCACTGGTGTGTATCCTTTGGCTGGGTGGGGTCTCCTGTGCCGTGCCATGGTTGAAGGTAACCTTTCTGATGGATGCTGAAGATTCCTCATCCTGAGTCAGCACCACACTCTGGCCCTCTTCTGCTGTGTCGGGGTAATCCCAGAACACTTTGGCAAAGTGGTGAACTTTCACACAGGATATCGTGTTTATCAATATGCTGATTGGAGGTAGAGGGAGGAGAAAGGAGAACAAGAGAGATACATATATGAACGTGCATTGATATATTATCTGAACACCACAGTAATCAATAAAATAGAAATAAACAGTGCATGTGATTCACCTGCCGTCAAGGAAGTGCAGGGACAGAATACAACCTGCCTTAGGCTCCACTGTGATGGCTCTCAAGCAATCACCGGTGAGGAAATTAAAAATACGAATCTTTCCGTCCACACAGCCAGTGACAACACGCAGGTAGATGAGCGCCAGCGATTTGACCTCTCTGCAGAAAAGTCAAGAATAAGAAGAATAAGGATTTGAAAATTCGCTCTGTAATGGCAGGCAAAGACATTCTAAATATAGTTTCTGGGATGTTTTTATATATATATATATATATATCTGCTCCAATGACTTGCTTACTTTGGGTGGCTGAAGGTCATGAGACACTCTTTAACCTGACAGTTGGTGCTCCACACCATGACTTGACCATTAACGTCCCCAGATAGAAGATGCCATTCATCAAAGAACAAGCACCTGACTGGGCTCCTGTGGGCGTCAATCACCTGAAGGAATGGGTGTATGACATGTAAGCATAAGCCAGCCAGACAGACAGACAGGTGGACAGACAGACAGGTGGCCATATTCTCACCCTAAGTACTGATGCCTTCTCCAAGTTCCATATCTTGACGAGGCCTCGGGCACAGCTGCTGAACACTTTGGTTGTGTTGATCTTCACACACTGGATGGAGTTTGGGTGTTTGAAATTTAAACCCTGAAGATGCTTCCCTGTTTCCAGATTCCACACTGTTGGAAGAATTGGCATTATGCAGTAAGTGACTGCAGAGACACATGCTCTCAGAGCGCTTTCTGTGGTGGTCTTTGTGAGCAGAAACAATGAAGCAATCAGATGTGAATAAGGATATGTTTGTGTGTATACAGTAGCAGCACGGGGGCTGGCGGGCACAAGAAAGACCATTTCAACTATACTTTGTACTAGATTTATAACATCAGTACACATTTTCCTGAGGAGTAAATGGTCTCAATTGCTAGATACAGATCTTCTCCAATAGCACATGATGTCAATATTGTAAATTATGTTCTTATTTAGAGTAAAACAGACAATAAAGTACTGCACATAGTGTGACTGACAGCTGGCATCATCCAATCGGAGCCTGGTTTGCTTCCAAAATGGGAATTTACTTTATGATCAGTTGCCAATTGGTTGGAATATCCTTAAACTCAGATACCAAATAATGTTACTCTCACACTATATTCTGTATTCATTCATCTGAAACGTCATAGGCATCATATTAAAGCCTGTTTACCTTTCACTGTGCAGTCCTTCGACCCTGAGACAAGTCTATCAGCATGGACATCCAGACAGTTGACGGTGCCGGTGTGACCATACAGCACAATCTCACACAAGTCTGTCTTCAAATTCCAGCACCTAAAGTCGTGATCAAACACCAATTAAGCAGTGGAACTACCAAAAGGAGGAGGAATGCATCGTCATTGTGTACATTGTGTACACTCCTTCATCTCCTCCTCACCTGATACTGGCGTCACAGCTCGCAGTTATCACCAGGTTTCTGTCCTCACAGAGCAGCACTGCCCGGATGGTGCCAACGTGGCCCTTCATCACCGACACCATCTTTGCTTCTGATGCAACATAATACAGATGCGCAGCGCAGTCCTTGGAGGCGGTGGCCATATACGCTCTGCCTCTGTAGTCCAACACTCGATGGGGGTCTTCTCTGTCAAATCCAGCCACACCGTATTTGTCAGTTCTCTCAAATCACATGCAAGTGCAGGGTTAAGATACACACAATGAACATAACCATGGATTGAATACTGTAAACTTACTTCATCAGCACGACTTGGGCAAAATGCGCGCCACAATAAACATTCCGCTCCTCCATTTGGACAAACTTGGTTTTGATTTTGGCATAAGCAGCTTCAAATGGCTGTACCTGTGAAATCAATCCAACCAGAAAATAAATAATAATCAGTATACTGAGAACAGATGTGTGATTCACAAACTGAGATGAATGCGGGTTAAGTTTTGATTTGTTAACCTTCTGGTAACTTGAGTGAATATCTGCTTCTTCGTCCTCATATGTGGGCACGTGGACTTCAACAATGTTAGCGTAAGTGGGACTGACCAGATCGATGCCTTTGTACTTCTGGAACAGAAAAAAAAACAACGTTTGTTTTAGTTAAACATGCATCAGTAAAATCTTTAAAAAAAACAAAAAAACTTATTTTGTCCTCTGAAGACATTAAAATAAACCCATGTCTTACATTCATAGTTGCCTGAGTTTGATCCTGGAACTGTCTTCTGAACTTCTTGTCCTCCATGGTTTCTTTTACGAGGGGCTGCCAGCGACGACAAACCTTCTGGCAGCTTTTTAAAGTTGCTTCTTCTAACAGACCTGTTGGGAGACATGAATGTAAAGTCGGGCCTACTAGCACCAGCGGTCAGAGGGCAACTTGTTTTTTTCAAAAATAAGGTTAATTAACCATATGATTCTATGCACAGAAAGGCTAAATAACATGAGACTGCTGTTTCAAAGTAGATTAGGGTGTAGGCATGCTTACACAACAACATAAACATAGCATAGTACAAAATAGTGTTGTCAATGATGTCAATGAGACATGTGTACTTGCTGCTTGTAAAAAAAAGTCATACTGAGGATATTGAGCTATGTTCCTCAAGGTGGCAAAAGGTAGTGAGCAAATTATTTACCTAGTATCCTCTTAGACAAATTAACAGGCAGGCAGCCTACGAAGTCTCGGTATCGGCTCACTCCAGACATGGATCTGGAGGAACCAGGATCCACCATGACAGCAGGATCCTCCGAGTCTTCGTCTTTGCACTGTTCAGACCCATTGGTGTTGCAGCCACTCACTGGAAATGGTATATATCGATTGGATTATATGATGAGTGGAAAAAATTGCAAAGCTCATTATGTCACAGAACCAACATCTCTTGTTTTATTATTATTATTTCATTCATTCATTCATTCAGTAGACTAAATGAAAAGCCATGTAGGAACGGCTTCTCTGCTCAAACTGCTGCCTCCTGCTACAGTAAATAGCACTCCCCTGTTGTGAAATTATTATTATTATTATTATTAGAAGAAGCTAGTTTTATAGTGGCAGAGGAGACAGCCAAATCAAACCAGCCATTTAGTTTTTTTTGTGTTTGGCCCTTCACTTACACCATGTTTTAAATTGGGGCCCCTTTTGTGATTGAGTTTCAAAGGCAATAATTTTTAAGTACACATGTACACACATACGTGTGTGTGGCATATTCAATTTCGGCCAAAATGCCTGCCTAAATCTCCACACACTGGACCTTTAACAGCCCCTCAACTCACGTTCGCGTTGCTTCACCGCTCTCAATGTTGCCAAAAGGACGTTGGTTAGGTTGGCAAACACGCGCAAAAGTTCCGAGTCACAGAGTAAAAAAAGACGACAAAGATAAAGTGATTTAATCCAGTCTGGACTGCTGCTGAACCAGTCCCAGATCTCCTCCATATCCACGTCCGGTGGCTCCTCCAGAAACGCCGGGTTTGTGATGTGATTCGTAAAAGGTCGAGGTGGGACTCTCGCCCGACCGTAGATGAACAAAGTCCACGATGTTACACTCAGCATATTCTGGATGCTTTCGAGCAGCAGGGTGCTTTTGCAGCGCAGAAGCAGCTCCACCACGAACCCTCGCCTGTGTCCATCCGTCACCTTCCACAAGCACTGAGTACGCCCCGCAGGTTTTGGGGCAAAAGCGCAAGCGGGACACAAGCCGCACATCTTTGCGCATCCCACCTTGGATTTATAGTCAAAATTAACGCACTTCATCTTCTTTGGTGCTTCACGATTGTTCACATCCACGTTGTTCATGTTGCCTTCGCGCATTCATTATTTTCCTTTCCTTACTTAACGCCGAAAAAGCCACTTTTTGGCGTGAGTGATTAAAAAATGAAGATAAAAGGAACGGATGACGGTTTGTGTCCGCTTACACCAGCGCCAGGTTCTGTCGTTGCCTAGGCAACGGCTGCATGCACACAGTTTACGGGGCATTGTCTGTTGCCCGGTGAACTTTTGAGGGAACGTAACCAAGTAACCGATTTTAAAAAGGATAAAAAGAAACCTTAAGTCATACCACTTCCCATGAGAAATGATCTCATATAGACCATTTTGATATTGAGCTCATTTATGATACATTATAAATTACTCCATACGAATCATTTGTTATATATTTTTTTTCTTTGATGAGTGCAGAAAACCATAAATGAATAACATAGTCTTCAATATCATCGGCTCAACAACAAATCATTGGGCTCTTTGAAGAATTTTAATTAAAAGAGTTTAAAAAACTGTTCTCATAAATAGGTGTCTTGATTTCGTCGATCACATGTCACTTAAATGTATGATAATCTTTTTGTCATATAGAAGTATTAAAGATTCGTGCGCCGCCCGGGAATCGAACCCGGGTCGCAAGAATGGGAATCTTGCATGATACCACTACACCAGCGGCGCTGATATCAACTCCTCTGCCAGCACTCATAATAAACCATGTCGGAGGTGATGATGTGTGCGTGGGGTGTTTGTGGTAAATAATGCTTGTGATTTCGCTCACTGTCTGGATGTTGGCTGTTCGTTATAAAATTATTATCGTATGTGCAGCCCAGGTCATTCTAATGTCACCACTTTAATTTGAAGGACGACAGGAAATGTAACCTTTATGCTGAAAGGGAATTGTATTTACTTCCGGGGGAACTATTGCGTACGCCAACAGCATATTGAAATGGTGTTGATGTCCTTAGATGTGTGGCTGGGTCTGACTGGGGGGCTGAAGATCTACAGAGCAATGATAAGATCATCTTTCGATTATGGTTGTATGGTTTATGGATCAGCAGCTTCATCAGTGATCAGTAAACTTGACATAGTCCAAGCAAAAGCCCCAAGACTGTGTTGTGGGGCATTCAGGACAACTCCAATATCAGCCTTTTTAATAGAAATGGGGGAGATGCCGTTAGAATTCAGGAGATACAAACTTGGCTTGAGATATTTAATGAAGCTCAAAGGACAAAAATACATTTTACTAACAAAAAAACCTTCTGACCCAACATTGGGAGTTTATGGGAATGTCAAAAAAGACTCAAATTAATTTTGCAGAAAAATTTAAATCTGTGGCGCAGGAAATTGGAATTATGGGTATTAGCGTTTGTCCACCAGTATGCAGACCAGTTGTTCCATCATGGTTGATTCCAGATCCTGTTGTTGACCTAAAGTTCTTGAAGTAAATCAAGGCTGTCAGAGGGTATAGTAGGAGGTAAAAGTATGGCTACAACTAAATTGGGGAGTTTACCTACACCTTTATACAGATGGGTCAAAGGATTATGAGTGGGAAAGTGGCAGTTGGTATTAGCATTCCTGAAATCAGATACAAAAAAAGGAATCAGAATTTCAGATCATATGTCAGTCTTCACAGCAGAAATGGTGGCAGTTCTGTGGGCGTTAAGATGGGTTGAGGACAATAAACAAGGAAATTCAATCATTTGCAGTGACTCAGCAGCAGCTTTAACTACAATAAAAGAAGCTAAATCCAAGTCCAGACCTGATTTAGTAGTAAAAATTTTACAGACCTTGTTCAGAATACACATTGAAGGGTATGAGGTGGGTTTTCTTTGGGTTCCAGTCTGGATTCTTGGATTAAAACAAAAACATTGATGGATTATCTTCACAAAACAAGATTGTACAAAAGGATTTGATGTAGGTCTCAATAACAACCAGTAGGGGCAGCCATACGCCATAGCTGCGTCTAGCCTGCCATACTAAAGAAGAAGAAGAAGAAGAGAACGCCAACAATTTCTTGTGACGACTATAAGACCATCATGTGAACGCGTAAATCATCGGTCTGTTTGCTTGTTGGCAACAACTATCCTGAGACACAAAGCCGCGGTGACTAAAGTAGGTGCTGTTTTATTTGTAGGAATGTAGAAAATGTCAGTAGGTGTAGAACAATGATAGTTAATGTTGCTAATGCTTAGCGGTAGCCACATAGCATCCACGAACCAACTATAGCATGTCAAAGCTAAAGTTGCGCTATTATTAACCAAATAGATTCACGACAGGGGATTTTTCACAAGACTATGGTCCTTTATGGTCTGTATTGTTAGCCAGCTACACTACTTTTTGGGTTGGGTTAACGTGCTATCGTTAGCTGGTAGGTGTTTTAGCGATGTGGGTGTATTTGTTTGAATGTGACAACTGTACATATTGCACTAATAGTTAAATAGTTAATAGTTTAAATACTGCACAGGGTCTGCACTCATGTCGGCCGGGAGTGACGTGGTGGCGTGGGTTGAGACAACCGAAGAGGTTGTTGTAACAGAGGAGTCACCACCATCTGATGACAACACTCCTCCAGGTACAATTTCCATGTTGGGGCGTTGTTTGTTATGTCTAGAGAGTTGACTTTAGTCAATATATATGTTTCTAAAAGAGTGTTTGTGTTGTGAATTAAGTTTTTGAGCCAGCAGAAGCAACCGTTCAGAAGTTACTGGATACTTTGGGGAAGGGAGAAAACCCTGAGGCTAATGATGGCTTTCGTAAGCATGTTTATTTACTCCTCGAACACACAGGCGGGTTTATATACCACCATAATCTGATATTGTTTACCTTGGACCATAACCTACACCTGCTGAAAATGTCATGAGAATTTTTACTTTTTGAGATATGCTGCTCACAAACAGACTGACCTAGCCTTCTTAGCTGAGGTGGTAGTACAATAAAAGCAAATGGCAGCACGAATTTTACCTTCTCAAATGATCAGACAGTTCAATTAATACATATACTACAGCTTCAATACGAGCTGAGCTTTATAACTTTTATGAAAATGTGGTTGCTGTGTTTAAATGACACACCTGAGAGATAAGTCCCTGGTCTGGCTTTATGGTCCTACTCTGGTACAGTGTTCATTCCATCTACATTTGATTGGATGTGTAGCAAAAAAAATAATTTGAAACTGAAACTGAACTGTGAGAATTAATTAGGGACCTGAATTTTTCAACTGATGGAAATACAATGTAATCTTAACAAAATAATTTTTGGGACTAAATTGTTCAATTTCAGTTTTTAGGGGCACAGAATTCTTTCCAATGTCATTTTTCTACCAATGACATTGCCTAGTATACGATGGTATATTGAACCAGCGATTTTAAAAAGTAGCTATTGTTTGTGTATTATGCTTAAATGTGTCAATGGTATAGCACCATGGTTATTATTGTAGTATTATATGGATAATGATAAAAAACATTTACTGTATTCCTCCGCTTTCCTCCTCTTTATATTTCCCAGATTGCGAGGAGTGTCTGACTCTCTTTCAGGAGCACAATGATCCTGCCAACATTAATGGCCCATCTTTTGTCCTTGACTTCCCAATAAGCATTGGTGTCCCGCAGCGAGCTCTTCTCACTCTCCCCTATGGACTGATGATAGGCAGATCTAGCATTCCCAGAGCAGGTATTGGGGTCATAAATCATGGTCCAACTGTGTGTCCGGGAATGCATTTTGGACCGTATGAGGGGGAAGTGACAACAAGAGAAAATGCCATGTCAAGTGACTTCTCCTGGGAGGTGAGTGAAAATGAAGTGACAATGAATTTTCGACTTGCAGACTCATTCTTACAACTTAACAACTTCTCGTTGTCATATTGGTATGAGTGTCTTAATAGAAATATCAAATTTTTCTGCAGATCAATAAAGGAGAGCCTGATTATGAATACATTGATGCTGCCAGAGAATCACACTCAAACTGGATGAGGTAAATTATTTTTTATGATTTTTATGTTGCCTGAAATAAAAGTTGTCCTTGTCGTGCTGATTTTGGTCACAAAAGTTCACAAAAATACTGAGACGGGAGAATTATTGTAAATCAATGCATTCGGGTGCCTTAAAATTAGAAGGTAAACAAGCAAATTGAGGTTGAGCCCTCAAGCACACATATAAGACAGACAGTTAGTGAAAGCAGTTAAAGTAGCGTTTTACCGATGTGTACATGTAGAGAACAGCTGCATAAATCGGTCTTTGTTCGTATTGAAACTCCGTTCTTCCACGTAAAATGTCTAATGTCTTTGCTCACTCACAGGTATGTCAACTGTGCTCGAGTCAAAGACGAGTCAAATCTGCTGGCAGTCCAGTTCAAAGGCAGCATCCTCTTTCACTGCTGTCGCACCATACATCCTGGTGATGAGCTCATGGTGTGGCCCAGTGACAATCTCCTTGCCCATTTCAGTGAATCTTGGAACCAGCTGTGGTTTATGAAGTTGAAATCTGAAGGTACTTACCACCCGAGTCTCGGTAGCAACGAAAATGTTGATATTTTTACCTTGAACTAAATACTACTGTAATTTAATTGCATAATGCCCTTGACACCAGAGGATTCTTGCAGTTCAATGTTCCTGTATTATGTCAAATGAAGTGTGACAGTAATGTTTTCCCTCTTTTCTTTATTGCAGAGAGTAATGCAACAGTAGCATCTCAGGTCTTCTTGTGCTCCCAGTGTCAGCTTTCCTTCACTACAGAGGCTTTTCTCCACCGACATATCGAACACTTCCACACGCAGCCCACAGGGGACTGTGCAACACCTGATGCTCAGGGAGCGGAACTTGAAAATCCCACCCCAAGTGAGGACTCGGGAACTGTAGAATCACTGGTGGTGTTATCACCCGTTGACCCTTTTGACTCCAAAACATGTGGAGATTGCGGGAAAACTTTCAAGCAAATGCCACACCTCAGAAGGCACAAACTTTGTGTCCACTCAAACAGGCGCCCCTACTGCTGCCCAAAGTGCAGGCGAACTTTTAGCCAGGCATGTGGTCTAATCAGACACCAGCTTGTTCACCGGAAGCAGACTGTGCCGAAGGTTGCCAATCAAAGCAAAAATGTCAGTGAAAACACAGAAATCTCCACACAAAGCTCAGAACTTTTTGTAGCTGCTGATCCAGGCATAATTGATGAAGCAAAAGAAACGGATGTAAATGAGAATCAACAAGAGGCGATGGATGTAACTGAAACGCAGAATGCATCTACAGGAGAGGCAGAAACATCTCAATTTAACTGTTCAGACTGCGTGAAGAGCTTCATAAATGAAGCCTCCCTTAAAAAGCACAGGGTGATTGTCCATGAGAAGTTACGCCCCTATGTCTGCACTGTGTGTCAAAGATGCTTTGGTCAGTACAATGACCTGACCAGGCACCTGCAGGTTCACAGAAAAGAAAAGAAAGGTAAAGAAGAGGAACCAAACACCTTGTCTTTTAGCTGTGCCGACTGTTCACTGGCTTTTCCTTCAGAGGATACCCTTCAGCAACACACCAATGAGCATAACTCGGGGGATACCACAGTGAAGGACGGTCATCCATTGCCTGTCAACAGTGATCAAATTAACGATCCTGATTTCGTTCCACAAACCTCTGTGTCTGGAACGGATGTATCGATCCAAAACGCTCCCTCTCAGCGGCCTCGGAGACTTGGTGCCAGATCTCGAATTTCGGCCATTACCAAGCTCATAGCTCCAAAACAAAGAAGAGGTGTCAGCAAGAAACTAGCCAGCTCCACTCCGACTGATCTGAGCTGCACTCAACCAGTAGCCTCTGCTGTCAGAAATGTCAAGTTCACAAAATACAAATGGTTTAGTTGTGAGAGATGTAAACGGACATATGGAAACCCGAGTGATCTCAAATCCCACAAATGTGCTTGGAAACAGCACAAGTGTGGTCAGTGTGGGGCGTCTTTCAGTAAGTCTGGGTTTCTGAAGAGACACGAGCAGCGGGTACACACAAATGCAAAGTCCTACAGATGTGACCACTGTGATAAAGTCTTCACCACAGCTTGTAACTTGAAACAGCATCAGAAGAGCAACACTTGTATGAAGTATCACTGCACGTCTGAGCTTTTCTCATGCTCCTTCTGTCAGTTCTCCTTCACCATGAAGAGCTACCTTATCAAACACATCAAGAGGCACCACCCCGTGGAGTATCTATCAATCTGTGAATCCGATAGCCTGATGGATCAGCTGCAGGAAGAGCAGACGGAGGAGGAGCGTGTGTGCCCGCATTGTGGGAAAAGCTGTGCAAGCGCCAAAGCTTTCAAAAGTCACACTTGCTTCCAGCAGGTGAAGGTTCTATACTTGTGCACAGACTGTGGAAAGGGCTTCACAAACCACTATGGTCTGAAGCAGCATCAGCGCATTCACACGGGGGAGAAGCCACACCGCTGCCCTCACTGCAGTAAAAGCTTCTCGTACACAGGCCAGCTCAACGTGCACCTCCGAACTCACACTGGTGAGAAGCCGTACCTGTGCACCCACTGTGGAGAGAGCTTTCGGCAGTCGGGAGACCTGAAGCGGCACGAGAGGAAGCACACAGGGGTGAAGCCCTACACCTGCCCCGAGTGCTGTAAAAGCTTTAGTCGCCCACACAGTCTCAAAGCGCACCAGATGCTTCACATGGGACAGAAAATGTTCAATTGCAACCAGTGTGGAAAGAGCTTTTCAAGAAACTACCATCTCAGGAGGCACCATCAGAAGATGCACTTGTAGTCTCAGTACATTATGTGAGTAGTTTTTTTTTTTTTTGTCATCGTTCTGTACATAGCAGTATTTAAAACCACGCTTAATTTTGTTGAGAGATGTATCATTTCTTATCCTAAAAAGTAGGAACTTTCTTTTTTTATTTCTTTTCTGCTATGTAAGAGGTATCTCTGAATAAAAACATGTTCATTTTCTGCAAAAAAAGGTTCACATTTATGTAAATAAGAAAATAAAACACCATTTTGACCATTGTTACTGTTGACCATTTATTCCACAAAACATACAATGCAAAGCATGTGCACTGTACAAGCCTTAATATTATGAAAATACTCATAACCATGCCTTTTTTCAATTTATTAATCTTTGTTTTTGTAGTCACTCAGATCTACTACTTTTTTTTTTTTTTTCAACATGACACAGTATAATGTCTATGATCACTTTCTTGCATTGCTTTTGTCAGATTTGTCCTTGTTAGCTCTCAGTTTTCCACCTCGACTATGTTATAAATATTACATAAAATATTTTAGTCTCACCTGAACTATACAAACATACTGGTATATAGACCGTTGACACAATTAGACTAAATTGAATTTTTAAACTGTGCGTTAAGTTGAAACAGGTAGAAACCTGGCAGTGTTTTCCATGTGTGCTACACAGCGGTGTCGAGAGCAGCTGCTGGTTAGAGAAGGGCTCTTAAAATCTGTCACTTTGCTGCTGGTTACTGCTTCTTAAACATCCAAGTCCTGCAATCTTTCTTACATCAGTAGTCCTAACTAATACCGGTTACACAAAGTCCTTGACAACATCCACTTTGACAGGGTAAGAAAAGGTCCATTTTCATTTGTGGCACAGCAGTTTTGGAGACTTGTCTCCGTCTTCCTTCTTAAAGAACAACGGGTTGAAACTGGAGGTTTGGTTGCTCGTGAGTTGAGTCTTCATGTGTAAAAAAATACACAAACACTTCTGAAAGGTAGGCAGCAGGTGGTTTTCAAGGTTGAGTGACAACACCCCGAAGAAGGTTGGGTTATTGTTTGTACAACTTCTCACCTCCATTTAGTCCTCCACTCCAGTGAAGCACCTTGCGAATGTCTTCTTCAGTGCAATCTTAGTCCAATTTACACAACTTCAGCACGTAAAATATACAACAACCCTCAATCTCATTTTGTTTTTATATTATGTTAAATGTTATACACATCATAAAAATTTTTACAAACCAAATTGATTGTTAAACCACACAGTATCACATCTGTACACACTCAAAGTAAAAGGTCACAAAACTAGGCAAAAGAAAGAGGAGATTTTTTTTGGCAATTAAAAGTAACAGCTTGGTCTTGCACAAAACCACAAATTAAGGGATTAAATACTGAATTTTGAGAATAAAAAATAAAAAAGGAACAGTACATCTAGAGCTCCAGTCTAAATTTGTGATGATAAAAAATGTTCTCCATGTTCCCATAAATGTTCAACAGAAAAACGTTGTCTGAAGGGGGGGTTAGGTGGTTGAAATACAAAGCCTGGGGGACACACATACAGTACGTGACCAGAGACCAAGCTCAGGTTGGAGACGAGAAATACCCTGCAGTTCATCGCAAGTACAACAACACTATCATCTCTTCCATCTGGTGAGGCTCTGCTTTCAGAGACACGTGATGGAGAAAGGGTTCTTATAAAGGTTCCGATTTCAGCTCCTCGACCCTGCACTCCAGGTCAGCCACCTAGGAGAGAAGAAACGGCAGACAGTCCATAATGGGCCCGTTGCACAGCAGCCATTTTGACGGTAAAAACATCACACATGTAAATAATCAAATTAATGACGGCTGTGTTCCATTTTGCTTCCGCTACTTCAAGCTGCGTGCTGATTCACAGGGTTGCCAGGTTGGTTACAAATCCCTGAGCTGCTTGTGACTGAAGAACTGTCCTACCAATTTTAAATTTACGTTATTATTTGATAGTAGTCCAGACATATAGTAGCAAACAGTAATTGGGAACCACTCACACTTTTTAATTTGTAAACAAAACATTTTTGCTGAACAAAGCCAATGCTAATGTGCTAAATCGTGTAGAGTGGCTGCAGTGCAAAGAGCCCATTTGGTTACAGTTGATTATGACGTAAAATCTAAAGCTTCAACATATTTAAAGTTACATAGATGTAAATTTTGTTCAACTGATGAAAATCTTCATCATTACTCTTGCAAAGACATTTGACATCTAATATGCTGCTAATGCTCAAACTAAAAATACCAAATTAACTCTAAGACATATGTTTTCTGGGAAGTTTACAGTGTTGGGTCACATGAATTACTCACAGTGCTGTCCACTGGTTAAATGTGAGTGTAAAGCACTAGTGAAGTAGCCTTAATCTCAGTTACCTCCTGTACCTGTTCTTGGAGCTGTCCAGACTCCTCCTCCAGAAGGGAGGCCTCGGCCCCGACTTGTGCACAACGCTGCGTCTCCTTCTTCAGGTACTCGATCTCCCTGTGGAACAGAGCAGACCACAGTGTCAGATGATCACACACCACACACGTCTTTTCACACATATCTGTGCAGTCTGTGTCTTACTTCTGCTGATACTCCTTGATCAGGCGTTTGGCTTTGCTGTACTTGCGCTCCAGTGCTTGATACTGGGACTGTGTCTCCTTCAGGTGCTCGTCCACCGCCTGGCACAAGCTCTGAGCCTCCATCCAGTAGCCCTCCAGCTTCTCCATACGCTCCTTGTTCTCCTGCAGGGTATGCTCCAGCTGAGCCTTATCCATACGCCAGCGCTGCTTGTCCTGCTCAGCGTGGTGCAGCTGAAAACACGGTAAACGGAAATGTTAAGCTTTATAATAATGATATACTTATTATTCCTATTCCTATTACCTTTTATTATCTTGAAGCCTTACCTTTCTTTTTAGCTGTTGGATCTCAGCCTGGGTCACAGCATGCTTTATTTGAAGCTTCACAGCAGAGAGAGACAGATGACGGTTTTAAATACACGTGTTAAAATTAGATACCTTAGAGGAGGATACACTGTGATCACACGTGAAACGCTCCAGTTAAAGGAGACGATTGCTCACCTCTTTGTATTTATGGGCCAGTTTCTCAGGGTCAGTCTCCAAAGGTGACATGTCCTCATTCTCCGCCAAGTCGAACACCTCAATGGCACTGGGATACGACGGACTGACCTCCTCATCCTCGTCCTCTTCTTCATCCGTGCCATATTCAGCACCCTGCGTTGATAAGGTAACAAAGACGATTGTTAATCTAAATGCAGTGGAAACATCATCAGTGTGAAATCTGTTTTGACACACTACTGGTTTCAGGTTCCATTGTTTATTTCCCGGAAAACATGAGAAGAAAAGGGAAACAGGCATTATTGACAGCACTGATTTCTGTTCTCTGACGCTACATTAAAACCAGACACTAGAGGGCGCCCATATCAAAAGCTTCCACCAACTGCTTTTCAAGAACCACCCACCACCGTCACCCTTTCAAGAATGGGGAAACTTCCCTTGTTTTATTGTAATGAAACTCTGGGCAGTGCCCGCACTCAGAACTCTAAAACGTTCAGATTAACAAAGCAAACGACATCCTGCGTCACAAAATGTGAGTCATCCCCATTTGTCCCAATTTAGGAGCTTAGCTTTATCGTTTAATCAGAGTGATACGACAAGCTGTACAGACAACAGCGTGGCTTTGTGCCAGAAGCAGAGACAGTGGCTTCTTTCGATATTGGTCTGAGACAACCTTCTTGACCCTGAACACTACGGACATATATCATTAAAGGATGATTGCAAAAAAACAGCCTTGGAAAGGTTGTATAAATGCTAAAGCTCTGTTGTCTTTGTTCTATTGTCAAGAAGATTAGTGTAAGAGTGTTTTTCAGCTCCCTTTTTTTATTAGGTTTTGTCAGATAACTGGATTAGAACTACTGGAAATGATTAAGGATAACGTTGCTGTAAAAATCGCATCACCTTTTTTTTTTTTTAACATTTAGGTTACAACTCTAGAAATGACAATTGAATTGGGGGAAATCTGTTTTTCTTATCGCAGTGAAATGTGCCTGTGCATGCAAGTGGTGGGGGAGGGGGCAGAGGAAAATGGATTAGCGAGCAGTGCACACTCACTTCTGCTGCATGCGTGTGCAGACTCTATGAGAGATAAAAAAACCCTAGTCTTCCAAGTCTTTTAATCAGCCCTAACTGTCAACACTGACCTCTTGTTCATCCATGTACTGGTTGTAGCGCTGCTCCATCATCTCCCTCTGCCAGCGTTCCTGCTCCAGCGTCTGCTGGATGAGCTGGGCCACTTCACTCTGTTCACCTGGTTTCTCTCGCCCGATCACAAACCTGGATTTTGACAATCAACAGACCAGTTAAAAACAAGCCGATACACACAATTGTGCTTTACATGCCAAGCTGAACTTAAACAGTCCATGTGATGTGGTATAATATTATATATGCATGCTAAATTATGCACGATGGCCCTTTTCCCCTCCCCTGACCACTGAGGAGCATAAACACTTGTCTCCATGGCAGTGTTGTTTGCATATAGAGTGTAATACAGTGTGGTATAGCTTAATGTATTGACGCGGTACGGAATGTGCTACAGAAAATGGCTTCCTGTTTAGAGGTAAACAAAGGCCGTCACATGTTGTGATTAAAATCAAAACCCTCAGCTCAGTTGTGTTCACAGTGCAGTCCGTCATAGAGACTATGTTCCCCCCCCCCCCCCGATTGTGGCTCACAAATCTTTGTCCAATTATAGACGTTAAACTGGGAGAAGTACAGTGAATCATGATGAAGCCACAGACGTTATTAAGGCAGCAGCCTTTCAATTTCTGCAGCGCTAACGTGTAATTAAATGTGCACAAACACACTTCCTGCTCCAGTCTATTTGTCTCCCCGATGTTTTTTTTTTTTTTTTTTTTATGAATAGGCCCGAGCTCAATAGTACCTTTAGCCGTCACTGCGGCAAATCCATAATGCATGAGCTATCTATGGAGGTCTCTGATCTTTACAAGTCACACAACAGTAATAATTAACCCCAGCACCACTGACCACTAAAACCCTAAATTATGAATGAGCTTCTATGACAAAAAGAAGCACAAAGGGAGCAGCCAGTTACAAGGCTACAAATAAACCTCTGGCATTTCCAAACGATGCTTTTGATGTGAACCATATTTGTTCCCGATAACACAGATTTCCGGGGCTCCAGTGCATCTTAGGGCCGTCTTCAGAATGTCCCTCAAAGCAGCGTTTCACTGCAGGGTATAATCACGACCCTGTGAGACTTGAGATATAAATCTACAGTCTGGTTAGCGGAATGAGTAGGATGTGGTAGAAGTCAGCGTGTAAGAGTGGATAAAGAGGAAACTATCTTTCTAAGCAAGACTGACTCACTGTGCGCTGTTGCAAACCCAGTGACTTTCTAGTTGTAGCTCAGGATTACGGAGAGCACACGAGACGATAATGTCCATTTATGAACAGCAACTTTTAAAAATGCCATGCTAATATGCCCATGTTTACAAAATAATATGATTTTTTTTGGTTTAGAAGGTAATATTTACTGTGTTTTAGCATTTGCTAAAACCCGGGCTAATATGAGTGCAATAAAGGCACAGTATGTACTTTCTACCACTAAGGATCGGTCTCTCTCAATCAAAACAATAACAAAAAAGCTAGTTTGATAGCAGTGGCGAGCAGAGTGCGATCATGAGCTCACTTTATATTATTCTTGTCATTTTTTATGATTTTATTAGATATTTTAATGCAGAAATGTTACATATTATACCTTCAAGAGGCTACAAGCCATCCTCAACATCGATATCTGTACCAAACTCCATGGTAATCCATTTGTTGTGATGCTAGAATGTATCTAGAATCTATCTAACTAAAAGCTATTGAAATATTCAGCATATAGTAAAATATCCACCACTCGCATTTTATACTGGTGTGTATGCGTGACTCTTACTTGACAGTTCCTGAAGTGTTCCTGAGTACAGTGGCGGCAAAGGTCTGAGTGACTCCCACCAAACTGGTCCCGTCCACCTCCACGATCAGATCGTTCACCAGGATCCTGGAGCGGACATTAAAGGGAGGCGTTTCATATTGACAGCAACAGTTCAGGTGTGTAAAAACCAAACTCCAAGCCAAACTCCGGCTTGTGCATATGACACGCCATGTAACATGAGTAACCATGACCAACCTGCCGTCCCTTTGAGCTGCTCCTCCGTCTGTGACTGTCTTGACAAAGATCCCAAGCTTCTCCAGACCCATGTCTGCTCCGGCACCCATCCCAATGATACTGATGCCCAGGCCATCGCTATCTGAAAGACAGTGAGGAGAACCAGACTAGCTGTTATCTCTGTTGTTATCCTGGTTTTGGTTGAGGTTTTCTTTGTCTGTAATGTCCTTATGTGTGTGACATTGTTTCGGCTATAATGCCCCAAACGACCACTGACCAGTGGTCGAAAACCCGGCTTATCGATTGGCCAGGACTCAAAATCCATTTTGTCTTGTTCACCACAAAAACAAACAAATTCATGCAGTTTTGGGGTTTCTGTTTGGTGATCTTTGGTGATCAAACGTAATTGTTTTTTCACCAGGCAACTTTCACTTTCAACCGAACAAAGTCTAATTTTCAGGCACACCAGAGTTCGCTTGTTTAGTCCTCATCAGAGTTCGGATGAGTTTTCACGTCTGTCCAATCAGAAGCAGACTATCCGAGGAAACAAACTCTGGTCCGTTTGAAGCGGACCAAACAGCTCTGGTGTGAAAGCACCCTGAAAGTTCACTCCCTGCACCATCACAATACATTAAGGAAACGATGAATCCGTACTTCCCCCATTTCTCCTCACCACAAATGAGGAATAAATTAGAGGTTATGGACCTTTTTAAATGTACTTGTAAACAAGCATGTTTTATTTAAATGAATTTCCCCTAAATAATACATGTGTCCTTGAGCCCTGACGGTGCATTGCTCCCCCATAAAACATTTACAAAGCCAGTTTTTTTTTTAAACAAATGAATTTTCATTTTTATTGTATAATGCCAAATCTTAAAGCAAGCCTATGTTGGTGCAGCTGGGGACCATGTTTTAAAAGCATAGAGGTCAGAAACTCCCCATTATACCACTTGATTCTATTGGTAACACAACATGCAATCTATTTAACTGATCTCATTGCATTGCTGTTCTCAGACCCAGTGGGAGAGTCAGTTTCTGGGTTTGGATCAGTTTCACAGCAGGTCTTATTCTGGTTTGGTTTGTTATGGCCAAAGAGGGTTGCAGATAAGAATGGGGTCTAGCTAGCAAGAATACGGAGCACGTTCCTGCAGCTTATTAACCACATATTCAGGGCTATTAAAATAAAAAATAAAAAATCTAAAATAGTAGCATGTTCTAAAAATAATCCAAAAAACTAAACTGAGACTACGTGAACTGCATGAATAAGAATCTATGCATCTTGAGTTAAAATATGTGACTTGAGCGATGGCTGGAATCAGTGATAACACCTGTATTTCCTGTCTGAGGTGTAATTGTTGTTTCCTCTCCTGACTAAATCGATGCAGCCACAATACTCAGCAGCAAATCACTGAAATGTAGATAAAACATGGTCATATAACCTGCCCAGTACACAATTCTAAATATAGTCTCCCATACATATACGTATATATGCACCATGATGTTGAAGGGATGTCGGCAGTGTGACTCATAGGGAACAGATTAAAGGTAGAAACCATAGCACAGGATGTAGTTTAACCCAATTGTATATTATTTGGTTAAAAAGAAAGTCTTGCTGTTCCCGTACCTTTCTCCAGCTCCACGGGGAACAGGTCCAGCCTCTCCACCCTCTTTTCCAGCTCGTACTCTGCAGATGCTGCCATGGGATCCACGTCTTCATTGCGCCGGTCGTAATCCTCATTGGAGTAGGTGGCAAACACCTGCAGGAAGACAGAGAGACACCAGGTCAGATTGACACTCATTGACGCTCCAATCTTTAAAAAGGAGGGTTCATTTGTGAGATTATGCTTATTTTCGGACAAGCTGAGAGAGTTTGATCGAAAGCTCAAAGATGCTTTTCTTTCTGTCCGTAATGTGATGTGTAATTTGAACCAGGAGACTGTTAAACACGTCCTGAAAATCTAAAACGTGAACAGCTGAACCACAGCCTAAAGGTCGACCCCATTGTCAACTCCACAGTAAAACGTCTCCTCCACTTTCTGGAATTTTGCATTTTGCGTTTCCCTCCTTCGCAGCCATGCTGGCTTTGTTCTACCACTTGCTTGTTCTTACAGTGATTCTAAATATAGCAACCGCGAGTAGAACAGAAATCACATGACTTCCTGTTCAACATGGGGAGGATGATTAATGATGAATCACTTATCAAAAGGTGACAAAAGGAGCCGGAGATGTATTTAAGCGTATTGTCACTTATCTACAGTTTTAGGAACATTTATTTACACAGTTATGAACTAACAACTCAATCATACATAAAAAAAAATATGATAACAAGAGACGTATAGCTGTGTATTGTCTTATTTGGAAATGCACTCCTTTTAAAGCTACAAAAGCAGTCCCAGCTCATGCCAAATGCTCAGGACTGTGGACTCGAGCTGATTTGATCATGACTTTAACACCACTGTTAATGCAGACATGATCCCATTCAAATTCATCAGCCACGTCTTTGCGAGACAGCCGCAGAGTTTCTTTAAAGGGCCTCTGAGCTGCACTGTTTCACAGTGGTAATAGTGTATCTGACACGCTGGGTAAAAAAAAATCACAACCACTGAAGTTGCCCCAATGAAAAGAAAAGCCTCAGTTTCCAGGGCCCGGTTTCCCACATTCACTCCGGTCTAACAGCATGACAGTTTACATAACCACCTCCTGCATGCTAATGGAGACTCTCGGCAGCTGCTGTTCACGGGCTACACACACATACACATACACGGAAAGAGAGGAAGCTGAATCTTTAAAAGCCTCACTTCTTCCGAGGTGATTATGTATGCACCACGTCGCATGGTCCGCTAGCCAAACTAATTCAGTGCTGGACCTTCTCCTTTCACAAATCCAAATGCATTTATTTCATGGAATCTGTGCCTTTTTCCTCCTCACAATCCTCTGCTGCAACTCTTTTTTTTTTTTAACCTCCTTTACTGCTTCTTTCTTCGCTGTTTATTTTTGTTCATCTGTAGCATCTCGTAGCTTCGGTGCCCCACCATTCCTCCAGTCATATATGGGCCTCGTCTCCTAGGCAACCCCCACAGTAAAGAGCGCTGACAGTTTTGACGGCGCCTTTGAAAGGGAACCAGCCAATCCTCCCCAATGTTCATTCAGTAAGGATGTACTTCCTCGCATCACTGAACACTGTTACAAGTTTCCGCTTCAGCTTTTTTTACGAATTTCATTCAAATATTTTCAACTTCGGCCAAATCTCTCTCTCACCATTGTCTGTTGACAACTCTAGTCTCTCAAACTCCAGGACAAAATATTCCATTTCTATTTTTACAAACTTAGAAATATGTGGTGCTGTTGCAAGAAAGCCCAGAGTTAGATAATCAGTCGATTTGATGACACATATTTGCCAAATGTAAGGAATTCCTGTCATTATGATCTGAATGTAGGCTTTGACACTGAAGATGAAATATTAATATTTGTCACGATCATTTAAAAGGAGAAATAATTAATGAAAGAGGAAAGCGATAAATTAATCCGAAACAAAAATATGAACGACTGATATTCTTTAAATTACAGTTCCTGTCATCCTAACCGCTGCAAATCAAAGATACTGTAGTATGGGGGATTTAGGTTACCTTTGCATTTAGAGGGATTATCCGAATGTGGATTACAGGCACACAAAACACAATGTGTGCATCCTAAGTAAGAGCGTAAAACAACAACAACAACAACAACAACAGTGCACAACAATCCCATTGGCTCACTCCTTGAGTTTAAAGATCAAGAGACCACAGCTGGTAGCTGGCGCTGGCCTCATTTACACACCTGCGATGCTGCAGAGAATCACACGAGGAGGAGAGGCAGCACTTAACGTCGCACTCAAACGTGAAAACACTGGATGCGTGTCGCACCCTTACGGCCTCGCACGAGTTCAAGACCAGTGTCATTCTTGCAAAGCAGGCTACATTAATTCTGACTTCACTTCCTGTGGGAGGACTTCCACCCTCCTGGTGGATAATGATCCCACACAGGGGCGACAGACCGATGATGCAACACTTCACCCTGGTTTCACATAATAAGCATGTAAGTTAGAAGATGGACTCCTCATACAGTGAGGTGGCTATCTTTGGAAGATAAACACTGGGATTAAAGGCAGGGTGGTGTGTGTGTGTGTGTGGGGGGGGGGGGGGGGGGGACAGGCTGGAGAAGGACTCTGTTCCAGTTGTGGCAGATAGTAGGTCAGAGGAGCTAACAGATGGTCAGGAAACACCCTTCCTCCCTCCCTCCCTCTGTTACCAGCCGCCTGGGATGTCCTACAAAAGCTCTGTGGGCAGCTATAGCTGTGGTGGCCACTCACCAACTAGCAGATTGTGTTTGTGTCTATAAAGAGCACCCACTTGGGACAGTTAAGTGTATTATAAGCAGCCAATATGTGACAACTCACACTTTACAATGTAGTTGCCGTGACAGAGCGATGGCTGAATAACAGAGCCACTCTGGAGCCTGCTGATAGTGTGTTTCCATCTCAATGGCCCTCCGACTAGTGTGATGTTACGATGTATTGGTTTAACCAGCAAGTCGGTACCCCCCCCCCCCCCTCCCCCCCAAACACAAACCTCCTTGCCACAACAGCCTGTCAAATACTACATGTCTTTCCCTCTGCTCTCTCCAAAAAAACAGGTCTAATTTTGGATTTGGCCAATAGGAAGTGTGGAGGTGGTGCCACTGTTTTTTTTAAAAGAAGCCGCATTTCCACTCGGTCTCTCCACATTCTCTGTCACGTATGTTCCTCACACTATTCTTCCAAAATCTTAAATACTCATGTGATCAATGACGTGGCTGCTTGTAATGTTTCTATGGCAATAATCTAGTTTTCTACAGGTCAGAATGCTTGAGTGATGCCTAATCAAGTTGTCAGTAAGACAAACAAAAACCAAATTTCCCACAAATAAAGGACTATCTTATCTTATCTTATCCTAAAACCTGTTAACAGTATAATGACACCACCATTAATTGCTTTCCCCAACTACCGTAGCACAAACATGTCCACAACTGGCAGGTAATTGCTTCTAAATCCTCCTAAAACTGGGGGGGTTAATCCAGATCCAAGATGTGCAACAAGCAGACAGAAAATAAGGATGTAGGGCCAGCAAAATGAATATAGTGGGTTTGTCATGGTAACGGTTGCATGGCACCCAGGTCCATTCATTTTAGCAGGCCAGCCTTTGGTCAGCAGGCATGTTTAAGCTTAGCATTGACTCTGGGGAGAGACACGACAGAACCAGGTCAGCAGCAAAGAAAGCTCAGTGATATGTGGATGGCACTACTATTAATTATTACACTGTTATTGCTTTTTTTCTTTGTGTCTGATATAAAATGAATATGTTTATGCTTTTATATATTGCATTTGATGCCATTTTCAATATTTCAGTGTATATCCTACATTACATTATTATTGAACCTCTCTCTCTATCTCTCTTTGCAGCATGAAGACCAGGGTTTGTGACCCAGTTTGAAAAAGGGCCTTTGTAATGGAGTTTGCATGTTCTCCCCGTGTTCTCCCCCGTCCAAAAACATGCAAATTTGGGGATTAGGTCAATTGGACACTCTAAATTGACTGTAGGTGTGAATGTGAGAGTGAATGGTGTACCACCAGCAACTTCCTCGTCCCTCATGACTCAAAGAGAGTCAGGCTCATTGATTTACTTATTATAAACTTGTTTTTTCACTATGGGACCAGAAAGAAAGGTGTGCAACTCAACATTACAGTCCAATAGCATTATAATAATAGTGCAGCAATAATTGTATTGACAAACATTTCCATGTGAAGCTATTACACTGATGGTAGCCTACTGTAATTCTCATGGGCAAGCAATTACCTGGATAAAACGTTAAAAATAACAGTATTACTGCACAATATCTCCTTATGACTACCCTATACCAATTATCATAACACACTTGGGAGTCGCATTAGAGATAAGATAGTATGACCATAATGTTACAAAATTACCACACTATTACCATGCTGAAAGAGCAGGAGCAGCCTCATATACCTGTGAGGCTGAAACCAGCATTTCTACAAGATGATGGCAGGTTGGACAAGATGAAAAAGCACTCAGACATTATTAGCGAGGCGTTGCATAACACAGCTTGTCGCACTAACCCGAGAGAGTGGGTGCATCGCGATAAATGCTTGCAACCCGACCGCCACCACCTCTGCAGGACTGAGAAGTGGGGCAGAGTGACCTAGCTGTTAATCTGTCTGCACTCCCACCCCTCCTGGCTATGAGTAATGCACTGTATGAAATACCACAGAGTCTAAGTAATAGGCAGTTTGAGGATACCTTGACATATGGTGATGTATTATCGCTCCCTGAGCACTCACTCCCTCACCAAGCTGACCGGAGCAGAGAACCAAACGAGCAATGGTTGCAATTTAGGTAATCCCTAGTGTGCACTGTGATAGCAACCGTAACGCACTTCTCAAGTGTTTGTAAAAAATGTCACCAACTTATTATGAGCTGAGTTTGTTTGTGCTAATCACACAGTGTGAGAGAAAATCATAGGTGCAGACTGACAGGACTGCTGCTCAGAGGTGCGTAGGCAGCCGGACCCAGAGAGAGAGAATGTGTGTGTGTATTGTGGTGTTGGCAGAAGGAGTACACACATAGACTATCCATAAGGGAATATAATAGTAACGTAGAGGAGATTATCTTCTTTAAACTATCTTTACTATCTTGACTTTCTGTAAAAATCTCTCCCACAACAATACAACAGGATGAATATTTTGAAAATTCCCCGCTACACGATAAACTGCAATATAATAATGAGAGTAAAACAAGCATGCTAAGCACGTAAATAAGACATGAGAGGGCAGCTTCCTGTGTTCGACGAGGAGGCAGCCCTGAACAGCAAGGCAAGCCTGTGACGATAACAATGCTGCTATTTTTACTAACAGTAGGAGACTGGTGACAAAGAGCGAAAAAGGAGACAAGAACGAGTGAGTGAGAAAGAGAGTGTGTGTGTGTGTGTGTGTGTGTGTCAGTCAGCAGCAAGAGCTCTGGTGTGAACTCTACCCGCAGCAGATATGCTGTTTTTGCCAGTTTTTGAGGACAGACAGACAGACAGACAGAGAGGAGAGTTCACTGTAAAACAGGGACAAAGAAAGACGTGTGCACAGACACTCAACCACCAGTGCCACCACAACAACACTTAATTGTGGCCAAAAGCTGAGTCGTTACACAGAGGGGGAAATGTGCACCAAAATGGGCACTTCCTGTTTGGACGAGCAGAAACCAACTGACAGTGTGACTTAAGAGCAGGCAGTTCACTGTCGCATGACATTTGAGCTGCATAATAACGTCCCTCCCATTTGACCTCACCCCCTCTCTTTACTCTCCTCCACCCCTGCATCCATCTCCATAACAAAGGCCACAATCATAGGGTGAAAGGACCCAGTGGGAGGTTATTCTCCAGTGACGGCTGTGCGGTCACAAACTAATTCTACTTTTTATGAAATCCCTTTTATCGTTTTGACTTCTACATCAGAGCTTACATAACGGTTCCTCCTACTACTACCCATCCTTGACCTCTTGAGGATAAAATAATATAACATTGTACTTACACGATGGATACGCCGAGCTCAAGCATCATTTATAAGGGATATAAAAATGGACCGTCTTCCCGTCAGGAAGTACCAAGGAGCTACTACAGTTGAAGGGGAAGACTTAGTAAGCCTACTTCTACTGTTACCGTACATCCATATTTAAATGTCTCCTTCTTTAGCTGGTCAATTGCAACGTTTCTTCTGACAAATGACCAAAAACTCGTCCACATGTTTTATTTTCTGTGACATTTCATACTGTATTTCCTGTTACAGGCTCTGTCAAAGTTACAATGCTTTATTTTGAATCAGATACTACACTCCTCTCTCTGGTTTTCCTCTGGGCAACTTCTTTCTTGGAAAAAAAGGTAATGTGACTTAGAACAATACAAGAATTAGTTGTAGCATTTCATTGAGCAACGTGTGGTGCTGGTCGAACTTTACTGAGCCCATAAAAGCTGTCAGAGAACCCTGCCTGTCCCACTTTAGCACAACATAGCTACGAAATGTACCTGCCCACATTGACGCCAACGGGGAGCAAGCACTCTGTGTTCCTCCATATTTCTCTTTGGGTCAGCTAGCTCACTTGTTAGATGCCGTTGCCTTGGCGATGTGCATCACTGCATTTGTGGGACAGAGCTTTTAAAGAAGCACTGAAGGGTGGAGTGTGTTTGTTTGGTCTCTTCAAATATGGACACAATGTCTCTCTCTTTTAATTGTACATGTAAAAAGTATATTTCGATTTTTGTGTATTATTTTTTTTAACCACCCTACTTATCAGCATCCATTCAGCTTTGAAAAGCCAGACAGAATAAGAGGAGAGTGCCTTCCTCTAAAGCTAAAGTCAAATATTAAGTGGACATTTTCTGTTAATAATAACACATACATAATGGCACATACAATAAAATCAATGTGTGCATGCGTGCCATTTGAGAGGGCCGTCACATCCACATGACAGTCAGATGCAAGTCTCTTGTAGTTATCAATGTGAACGGTCAAATCTGACCTGTGATTAATCTGGTCAAACTCAATCTCACATTCTATTCTAGTGGGGTGGATTTCTCGCCAGGGGTTCGCCCTCTTTTTAATATGTCCTTTTTAAAATGCTCAAGTTTTTAAAGTTACCGTCTTCTTCATTGTCTCTTTTCAGTGCACAACGTTAACGCGTGCAGTGTGTGGACAGAAACTGGAGGTTTGCTTGTGTTCGCCCAGGTATGTTCTGCACGGACCACTGCGGAAACGGGCGGATGGGCGAAATTTACGCCGCGCAAACCCTAGCAGACCTCTGAGGACACATGGAAAGTAAGACCCGGGCTTAAGACACTGCTGGCTTATGTGTATAAGGAGCAACTTTCAACTTGACTGCTCCTTGATGTCACTGAAATGGCTTTTCTGTGTGAGGGAAAGTGTGTGTGATGTACAGTGTCAGGGCCCACTTTTGCTGACATGGTCTCTGTGTGCCTCAGACGTCGAGGCAGAGCAGAGCAGCGAGTCTGAGCTGCAGAGGATCCGATACTCCTCTCCGGGTCATTACACCAACCACAGACACCAAGAGACACTTTAAATCAAATCTCCCTCCTCCTCCTTCTCTCTCCTCTTCTCCTATTATACTAGTCCAAGAGGAGATCACACTTCTTCTTTATTTTTTTTCTCTTGCTAACGCAAACAAAAAACACTCCATTAGTCGTTCAGCTCCTCATAAGCTGCCACCAACCTTTCACTGGCCACAGCAGAGTACCCACTTCTCTAAAAATGGGGCTAATTATCCGGGATTTTTTTTTTTTTCTTCCTCCTACTCCCAACAGGCAATTATTTACAGAAGCAGTTCCTTCTACATTTTCAGACAAGTATCTCTATTGCAGATCTTTAGATGCTCACGTCGGCTGCACAGTAGGAATGCAGGACTATCTGTGAAGCTGCGGTGGCAGGGTATTAGCTTTGTGTTCAAAACAGGGTCAAATCAAAACGTCAGCATCATTGCTACACCAGCAGAGGGTGAGTGAGTTCATTGAAACAGCTGACGGCGTCACTGGCTGTGACTGTATCGTCAAAGATCAAGTTCAACCAGCCAAAGAAACTGGATGAAACACAATCTACCCACGCCAGAATATCAGACAATTCTACAAACCAGGAATCAATGGCTCAGCCTTATTAATACAAATTATGAAGGCAAAGAGTCACTGGTTTTGTCTTCATACAGTATATCCATTATGATAACATCACATGTTCTTCAGTTTCCGACCATGGTCCGAAAACATGCAGAGTTTAATTGGACACTGTGATTGTTTATCTATTTTTGCCCTGTGATGGACTCCCGACCTGTCCATGATGTACCCCGCCTTTCGCCCATTGTCAGCTGGGATTGACACCCCCATGACCCTCATGGTGATGATAAAGCAATAAGCAGTAAAAATACATAGTCAACATAAAATTATATATAATAACTCAGTTAATAACTCATTTTTGAGCCTGGTTATTTGTTGTACTGTCGGTAACAGACAAGAAAAAAGGGGGATGAGTCAGTTTTAAAACCCTCACCTTGATTGGCTCTATGCTGAAGCAAATCTTCCTGGAGGTGGGTGGACTCTCCTCCTCAGGCAGCCCAGTGATCTCCACACAGCTGGACTCGGGCTCATAGTGGTCGTCAGCCTCCGCTTCCTCCTCATCCACCTGGCTTCCTCCAAAGTCCTCACCGACTGCGCTGTAGGTACTGATATCCACAGAGTCACGGCCCGACTGCTCCTCCCTGAGAGTCCTGTTGTCGTCGTCCTCGGGTTCTCTGGCCGTCTCACCATCCTGCACGAGCATCTTGCTGTGCTGCTCTGCAGCAGCTTCCCCATTCTCCATAGAGGTGTGGATGTCACTTTGCAGTGATGTTCTGGTTGGCTCCTTTTCCCCAGGGTGTTCCTCAATTTTAATCTCAGGTTTTGCCTCAACACCTGCATCTGAAACAGTTTTTTTAGTATGTTCTCCAACACCACTGGAAAATTCAGTAGTTGGGCCACTTTGTCCCCCATTAATGTTTTCAGATGGGAGAGTCACCCTCCCCCTTGGGGCCCTTGGAGGCCCCTCTTGGTCCCTCTGATTGCTTGAGTTGTCCTCCTGGTTGCCTGCTGCAAAGGCACAAGCTCTCTTTGTGATTATTTTGGAGTTCAACACACCTACCTTGGTGCTGACCCCTCTTGAGGGAAGCGGCGGGGTGGAGGAGAGGCGGTGGAGGTTGTTCCGGAGTTCGGCTGCCCTTTCAAACACAGCACTGAGCTGGCTTACTGTGGGGGACACCGCCTCACTGGTGTCCAGACTGTCCAGGGACTCTGTGCTGCCATTGAAACGAGACACGTCCAACCTGCCTTCCTGGAAGCCAGAGGCCTTGTCTGTCTTCAGCAGGACTCTGGTGGTGGCCAGCTTCTCGTGCTTCTCCAGCTTCTCTAACTTCTCCTCCTTCTCCTGCCTCTCCTCCTCCTGCATCTCATGCCTCTCCTCCTCCTGCATCTCCAGCATCTCCTGCATCTCCTGCCTCTCCTCCTTCTCCTGCATCTCCTCCTTCTCCTGCCTCTCTTGCTTCTCCAGCTGCTGCTGCTCAAAGATGCGACGGGTCTCCTGCAGCTTGGAGTAGCTTGGCGACGAGGCCCGCTGGTTCCCATTTTCAGGTTTGGTGTCGAACTTGCTGACGCGCTCGGACACGGTGGAGCCGAGCTTCAGCAGCGCGCTGTGGTCCACGTTCTCGTTCAGACTCCCGGCTCTGGGGAGGGACAGACGCACTGCCTTGTCTGCGCTCTTGGCTCCCTCCTCTCCCTCTGCATCCGCCGGGGATGTGGTCTGCATCTGTTGGAACATGTTTTTGATACGGTGCACGTTGGAGCCATACCTGCGCCCCCGGGGCCCGTCCTGCAAATCTCCGTTGGCAGCATTGTCTTTGACGGGCTTCAGGGCCTGCATCCCCGCCTCGTATGCGTTTCTGTGCGGGGATGGGCTCCTGAGCGTGGAGCCGGAGCCGGTGCTCTTGGATGTGGATTCGGTCTTCATCATGGTCGGTCAGTGGATGCTCAGCGACGGCATGTCTACGTTCTCAACTCCCGCTGGCAAATCCGTGTGATCCACCAAGCGGCCGACAGCAGCGAGGTGGCGCCCAGACTGAACACCGGCAGATGGGGAGAAACAAAAACAACAGATCGCGTTAAAGGCCTGCTCGCATCCGCTGCAATTCTCGTCCGATGCTGCGGAGAAAGTGTGCACGATGCATCTGTCATTAGCTCGCGTGCAGCTACACAATGAAACCCTGACGTTCACCACCGTTATTTGCACAAGTCACACAGAAATATTTGCACAGAAGCAGTGAGCGCGGATTTGCCGCAGCGGACGACAGATTGCTTACGTTTAATCCCTTTTTACAGGCAGCATCATTTTGATCTCTTCATTCTATGAGCTGCAGATTTCTGGTCCTTCTCTGTGAGCAGCGGCCGACTGCTGCTGCTGCTGCATGGACGAGGGAACCTCTGGGTCCTAGTGCCCGTCGCTTAGCATCTGCTCTGTGACAGTCCGCAGCATCACGTCCTAATTATTTATCCTTATCAAAAACACAGCCTTTACTGGTGCAAGGAGTCTTGTATAAAATATTTAAAATGGATACTTGAGTAAAAGTACAAGTATCTTACCAGAAAATGACTTTGGAAGAGGTTATTACTTAAATACAACTTCAGTAAATGTCTTAAGTATATGACATTTAATGTACTTAAGTATTAAAAGTATTTTTTTTTTTTTAATATTAGGAGCTCAGCGGTACAGTTGTCTTTCAACTGGGAGGTTGTGGGTTCAATTCCTGTCTCTGCTAGTCTATATGTGTCCTTGAGCCAGACACGTGACCCCATGTTGCAGTGTGTGAATGGCAAAACTATGATGTAAAGCAGCTCATCAAGACTAGAAAAGCTCTATATAAATACAGACCATTACCAGCCAGTAACATGTAACAAAGATAGTTGGAGGACATGTAAAAGTAAAAGTTGCTCGAAATGTAAATAACAAAGTAAAGTACAGACATGTGAATGTTGTACTCGAGTACAAAGTATTTGTACTTTGTGTTGTATTACAAGGAGTGGGAAATAATTCAATACTGATATAATATATCATACAATATTGAGGGTTTTATCTCAGATGTGTCAAAGTGTGTTGTTTTCTGTTCATAAAGACGTTAACTGGCTACTTCACCTTTCACTCTGGAGCGAAACTCAAACTTTGTCTGACATTTATTGAGATAATTGTCAGCATCTGAACATTTTGTATCCTGATCAGGGTTTTGCCCATATTTTCTTAGCTGATATTGAATATTATCGATGCCTTTGTGGTGTTTTTTTTTAGTATCAGTTTACTTTCTTTTTCTCCCACTGGGTCCAGTTGTCCAGTCTGCCTAATATTCTTGTTCAGTTTATAATGTATTATAATAACAATATAATAATAAAGTTGTTCTTCCAGTATACAAAATACTTGTAAGTGACTGGTCTATATCACTGGTAAGATTCAGTAAATCAGTGATTCCCAATGACTTATACAATAGTGAATACAAAGTGGGAGTTTGGGCACCGAGAGCTAAGGTGTACAAAGGGAAAACAAAGGCAGAGACAGTGAACTAACATTAACTTCCACAAAACACCAATTAAGAAGATGTTCTGGGACCCCACGACACAATAAGTAATAATTAACACACACAAAAACAAATATCTTTGATCACTCAGCAATCTCACGTCAAACCTAACACTATGACGCTTCCTGCGTTCCGTGTCTGTGCTGACACATACATGTCACATCATCCCTGACCGTAGACTAAGCATTTCCCTTTCTTTGTGGATGGGTTATGTGTGTGTTTACCCACAATGCCTTAGTTCCACCACAAGGCCAAAACATTCATGAAGCTGTTGTCACTCTCCAGGAAGAACCACTTGAGAGTCGTCTTTGTTTCGCTGTGTACTAAACTGTCGTCCACTTTGGCCTCATTCACGTCAGACTCTTAATCTCAGAGCAGTCGAGGGACAAGTTTGAAGGACACAACCAGAGTCATGTTGGCTGAAAAAGACTGAAAGGATGCCCGTCACTTTTCATTTAGACAACAGCGCCATCTAGCTCCCTAATTGTGTTGTTTGGCATGTAAACACCTGACAACAGTGTGAATGAGGTTTGAACAATACAGTGCTTATGAGCACCTGTCATACAATGAGAAACCATAATTATTTTATAAATCTTTGGGAAAGCTGTTTAAAACAAACATGTTTATTTTTATTCATTTTATTCTGGTCAGGAATGCAAGTAAATAACTATAATTTGACATCTTAACCAAAAGATAATAACAGGCTTTTAGTATTTGTTCAGGGTTATGTTTGTAAAACAGTAAATTGGAAAAAACATCACTCACTCACTCACTCATTCATTCATCTGACATAGAGTGAAAGGTGGGATATTACATACTAAAACTAAGCAAATATGCCACTGATCATCAATTCAATTCAAGCAATAATCATCTTATTAATGATAATAATAATAATAATAATGATAATAATAATGACAATAATAATGATAATAATAATAATAATGATCAACTCTCCCTACCAATGTTCATTCATTTTATTTGTTAAAAAAAATATAAATTATTTTGTAAATTAACTACTAATTCCAGCCGTCCAAAAATATCTCTTGATTTACTCCACGGCTCCACATTCACAGACTCACAGACTCACAGACACCCCTCCCGGATGTTATTAGTTGAGTGAGTTAAAAATAGCCACTGACGTTTCCTTTGCTGTGGACAAGCCCCTTACCACTTGGTTCTGTCAATCAAAAGTCAAAACAAGATGGCAGGCTGCAGGAGCTGGTTTTTCTACTTTACAGGCAAGTTTACTCCAGAAAATGTACTGATCTTAAGTAATATGGCAATTCCCCTGATATATTATCACATGAGTGTTTTTTAATGTCTAAACATTTGGTGCTAATGTCAGACATCGAGGACTGTCGGCTTGTTGCTGTAAAATAACATTAAAGGTTGTGTGTTGGCACACTTTTGAGTCAGTTTTTGTCCATTCAGAATCATCCATTCTTTGTTGTTTGTTTGTTTGTTTGTTTTGCTGTTTGCAGTTTGTGCTGTCGGTGTGTTTGGGGCCAATGCAGAGATCAAATTTACCATTCCTGTGGGGAGGTTATTTACATACGAGCTGATGAGAGAAACTTTCCAGAATGACTTTGAACCGTTGTCAAAACTCTACGGTAAGACCCCAAATTCACCCCTTTTATCATTTAAAAAAAATACTTTGTATAAATATTTGTTGTCTCTGGTCTTCTGTGTGTGTGTGTGTGTGTGTGTTAAAGCCGGTCGCTTGTATGATGATGCCATGACATTTAAGTGCAACAGGCAGAATTACCCAGACCTCCCAGAGTGGCTGCGCTTCACCCAAAGGCACTCGTATGATAACGGCTTCCTGTACGGCACGCCAACATCTCCAGGGAAAAGTATAATTGAGGTATGAAGACGTCATTTGCACCAAAAGTGTCAATCTTGAAATATATATGCCTCTGTCAGAATACCTTTTCTGTGCCAATAATAGATAGTCTGAAAAAATAAGCAGCTGTCTAAGACATTAGTGGAAAATATCAGGTTGTGTTGTCACATCTTCACAAAGAGCAATGCTTTGGTTTTCTCTCCTGAGTACAACAGACATTAAAAATACAGGAAGAAACCTGTGAATCTTTTGTCTCAGTCAAACAGACTGTACTGCAGCTTGAAAACACATCACATATGGATGTGACCACATTTATTTCAAATAGTTTATTAAACACAGGACCAAAGTCAGTCTACCTCAATGAAATAGGTTTGGATTTTTCATTAGTTTAAGTTTTGAGTGAGTTTTGACTTTTTTTGTTTTTGAAATTAGTTAGTTTAAATTAGTTTTAAGAGTGGATTAGTTATTTTTTTAAGTATTGTGTCATAAACAAGCATACACCCAGCAAAATATGCCATTTTAAAAATGCATTGGGACACATGAACAACCATCCCTGAAACAAATATAACAGTCTAGACTGAAGTGGGTTTTTTTAATTTTCTTGGGTTCACCCTCTTGATTCAAAGTGAGTCATACTCATTTTTCTTGAATAGAGGGCATTCTGACAAATGTAAGGAATTACACAACAGACAAAATATCTGTATTTTGAAAGCTGCAAGTGTCACAAGGCAATAATATCCATGGATTGTGAAACTCTTCTTCCAGGTCTATGCTGTCAACAAGCGCAGCTACGAAACAGCCAGGCAAATCCTCGTCATCAAAATAGTTCCAGGTGTGTGAGGATTTACATTATACCACGAATGCACAGCAATGGTCACCATAACCATAACCAGTCGCCCTTACATCACTGCTGTCACTCACAGAGAAGATGTTGCCCTACCAAGCCGAATTCTTCATCAAGCTGAGGGAGGTTGAGAAGGTGCTGCCCTCTTCTGTCCAGGATGAGATAAAGCAGGATTTACAGAAGCTGTGGGACACTGAGGCTTTGGAAATTGTCAATGTTACCAACGCCCTTGACCGTGGCGGCCGAGTTCCCCTCCCTATTGCAGGACACTTTGAGGGGTAACAATGAGAGCCATTTCTGCAACTTTCTGTGGTTTTGATTCAACACTGTGCTGTGATTGTTAATAACGTCTTCTGCGTCAGTGTGTATGTGAAGGTGGGGTCTGAGCAGTACTTCTCAGACTGTCTCCTGAAAGTGCAGTCACCAGGATACCAGAGGCAGTGCTCAGCAGAGGCCAAAGTCAAGATCCCCGGAGGCTGCAACTTCTGCAGCATTCCCAGCAACTGCATCACCTGGTGTAAGATCGAGCTGGTGAGGCCTGAACAGACACAGTGTGATATGTATAAAGTAGCATGTAGTGTTAGTGAGTAATGTGTTGGGTGAGTGCTGAAACAGGAATAAAGCAGTAAATGAGAATAGTCACAAACCACCCATACCTTGTTTTCAATCCTTATTCTTTAGCTTTTAAAGCATGTATTTGTTTATCTAACATGACAAAATGAGACAAAATAAGACGTTTCTGTTTTACTGATTATTTTATCATGTTTTTTCTTCAATCAGATACCTGAAAATAACCACCAAACTATTATTGTTCTACAACTATTTGTTCACGTTGACCCTTTTGTTCATTTTTGCTTTTCCTCTTTTCTCCACTGACTTACAAACATAAAACATCTGCTTCAGTTTGTAACACTCAAATGAATCAGTTTGTTTAAACTAATGTTCACATGACAACTTGACAACTGACTCCAGTTGAATTAACTTTATTCATGTTGTTGTTACAGATTGTCAAAGTATATTAATGTTCGTTTAATGCCCTTTTATACTGTTTGTCAGACAAAAAGCCTGATTATATACTCTGACATAATCAATGAATCGATTAATCATTGTCGCTTTAAATGTTATAGGTGATTAATCACTTATGGGGGGAAATTATAGGAATATAATTAGTTGGAGCCCTTTTTTGTGATGCCAAATGTGGGCGCATGTTAGAAGATAAACTCTGGTGGCTCCACTCTTTTCTCCCTGCAGTTTGATTTAACAAAGCAGGAGCCGTCTCCACCCGCTCCCACAGTGGGCTCAGGGATACTGGAATCAGGAGGTGACTTCAACCCTCCTGAGTCGCCTCCGAGCAGAGATTACATCCCAGACTACATCGTGACAGTGATTGTGCCCCTGATCCTCGCCATCATCCTGTGTCTGCTGCTGGCCTACATCATGTATGGCCGACGGGAGGGAGTGTATGTACTCTGTTTTTCATCTTTTATTTAAATAAAGTAAACCCAATTGCTATCTTACTCAGTCATTGATGAAGACGAAAGACGACATTTTTTTTTGTTAAATCAATGTTCCTCACTGATCCCAGTGAACTGTGACACAAACCCTGACACATTCTTCTTTTTTGTAGTGAAAAACGCAACGGAAAGACAAACGAGTAAGTACTCTTTTTACTCAGTTACATTTGGTTGACAGCAGTAGTAACTATTTACTTTGTAGATTGAGATTGTTTCCATAAATCAAATGAAAAAAAAAGGCGAAAACTGTTCAATAATTGCTCCTAAAATGTGTAAATGCGTGCTTTCTTGTATTTGTGGCTTTGTGAGGACCAACAAGCATATAAACCATTCGGAGTGAGGACATTTTTGGAAAGTGAGGACATTTTGTCTTGTCCTTACATCTTTAAAGGGGTTTTTCAGAGTTAGGACCTGGTTAAGACCAGTTCGGGTTAGAGTTGTCTTTAGGTAAGGGTTAGGGTTAGCCATCTAGTTGTGATGGTTAAAGTTAGGGTAAGGTAGGGTGTGTTTGAATAATACCAAGTAACAATTGTCAGTTAAATGTAGTGAAGTAAAAAGTTCAACATTGGAGCTGCAAGGAATTAGATACACTATGAAAATGGGTTAGGTTAAATACCTCAGGTAAGTACACCTTAACACACATAACTGCATGAGACAAGTGAAAGTGTGAAAACCCATGAACGTGTTGTCCTGTTTGTTTGCAGAATCCAGCTGTACCACCATCACACCATTCTCGACAACACCGATGAGCTGAGGAACATGTCGGGAAGCCGAGGTGTTTCTCCACCCCTGTCCACACTGCCCATGTTCAACAGCCGGACTGGAGAGAGGGCTCCACCGCTGCACTCTGACAGCCCCACCATCCCACTCATCATGGCACAGCAGTAAGAGCCTCATCCACACATGCACCGTGCCATCATCAGCAGCATTCAACACCTTTGCCTCTCAATTTGAGAAGAGAAATCAAGTTATCGTTAACATGTCTCTTTTTTTGTCTCCTGTTTTTGTAGCGATCCCTACAGTGACACACTGCCCAGGTAAAATCACTTATGGGGCGTCTATCTTCAACTGTTTTTTTTTTTTTGTTTGTTTATTGTTTTTTTGTAATTTAATTTTTTGTTTCTAATTAATCAAAGATATTAAACAACAAAGACTCATTGCATTGTTTCTTCTTGCAGAAAATAAGAGTGACGACGTGCCATTCATGCAGTTGTTTACTGCCAGTTTTACATTTGCAGTGGATAGTTGTGTTTGTTTGTTTTTTTTTTTTGGTTCTATTAACATTATTTCAGTGTGCTTATTTACTCTTATCTAGCATTTGTGATTGTCTATACTCCTTCACCTGTCACTACTACTACCACTACTGCTGATAATAAAAAAATATCTAAAGCCACATTTATTTATTTATTTATTTATTTATTCATTGTACCTGTGACAGAGCCTACAGAGTCCAGGGTTGCTCAGAGAGTAGATAAAGTGTATACTCACCATTTTTGAGAGGCTTGGTATCTTGAGCAGACTACAACGGCAGGATGTCTTTACTAAAGACAAAGGTTTAACCAACTGTCTTTACTGTCGACAGACATCAGAGCTGTGCAGTATGAGAAAGGATGAAGATATGTTGTAGTACGTAACTGTCCCTCTATCACCGTACTTTAGTGTTTGTTAGTTTTTTTACCCAGAGTTCCTTTGCTATTCCATCCTGGGTCATTTTCAACTCTTCAGGCTGCTTCAGTCTTTTTCTTCAGTCTTTATAGCAGCTGCTGTTGCACTGACAGTCCAGGAGGGGTCACTGTTGTACCTTCTTGTGTTTTAGGACTGTCTGGATTTGACACACATCTCCTCTCCTCTCCAGCTATCATCCTTGTTATGCAAATTAATGTCCTTATTTCAAGAGTGTGGAAATGAAAACAAGAAAACACGTGCGGGGGAAACATAACTAATAAGAATAACTATTTTGTTAGTAATTCAGCAGCTACGAAAAGGTAAATTGGAGTCTTGGATACTGGCTTTGTTTTCACTGCTGCTTAATATAAACCTATTCCCTGCAACTGTTGTGGAACAGTTGGATTTTGAACCTTCTCTAACTGTGTTTTACCACCAGAGCTGGAACATGTTTGGTCTCCTGAGGTCTCTGAGGGTGTGAAACACTGCATCCTTGTATCTCCCCAGTCCTATCTGACCTCGGTTTCACAACAGTTGCAAGACAGGACAGTGAAAACTCCGCCACTGAGTAGACCACTTCACATGCTTTATTTCAGCACCCAAAATAATTAAAAACATCTTGATTTATTATACATGTACAAAATAAGTACAGAATCTTTTCTTTTAAACCATGAAAGGGGTCTGCTTCAAATTATTTTTTAAGAAACCCTTCGACATCAACAAACAACATAAACAACAAGGTGGGAGATGTGTGCTGTTCTTTTTTTTCTTTTAGTGAAGAGGAGTTTTCCACAGGGGCAAACAGACAGAAAGGTCAATACTGCACAAACGGGCAGGGGAATGAGTACCAGAGTCACTTGCTTTTATCTACAAAGACATGATTGCATGCATTACATCTGCAGTGATTGCCTTTTCAAAGGACCTCTGTCATCAAACCAACACTTAAGAAGAAAACAATTGCACTGCATAGACAACAAGAGAATGAGTCAATTTTAGTAGCACCAAAGGTTCTGCAGACATTAGTGGCAATAATTACAGTATGACAGGGAACGTCTCACCATCAAACACCAATAACTGGACCTCTTTTGAGTTGTAATAGCACCTTTGAATGGATTTAATTCGCCAAAATAGACTTGTTGTGTAAAATGTACCCTTGTCGTTTAAGAAAAAAAATAGGGGTGACTTCTTGATATGAGGTAGCCATCTACATATTGCAATGAAGGTTAGCTTTGTCATCTTTGCTCATTTGACGGTCACATTTGTCTGAGCAACGTTCAGGTGTTTTGTTGTTCATGAATTTAGAACAAGAAGACACTTCACACTTTTTACAATTTATTTAACACCAGAATAATGGTACATATCACTTGTTGTTTTCAATGTCCTTCCGCAGTGGTAGAAATTGGCAAAAGTCACCTGTGTTTTCGTCGCATGTGGATTTTTTTTTTCTCAATCTCCAGGGGAAAATTTTACACAAGTATATATTATATTCTTGTTGCCAGTGGAAACAAAAGATTCTTTTTAAAGTGTCCTTGTGGCTGGTTTCAGTTGAAGTAGCAGTCCCAAAAAAACTTCTCATGAGTGGGAAAACACAAACACCGTCTTCAGTAGAGTGGTTTTAAGCATGTGGACCAATGGCAGCCGAATGAGTTTTGAATGCATAGAAAAAAGGATTTAGAGATGACTGCTAGAAAAAAAAACAACAAATGTCATGTCCATATTTCTTTCATTTTTTTACAAGAAGCAAACAGGGCCAACTTCAACGCCAAATTCCTGATCAGATGCACCAACATCCATAGGAGCAATGTCAATGATGGGCAGGCGGGATGTTTTTGATGTCTTGTAGTCGATGACTGTCTTGCCCCATGTGCCAGTGTGTGACTGTGGAGAAAAGGAAAGAAGGAAACTTTAGCTCGGAAAGGTTATTTTTACACACATGCTGCAAAGGTTTTGAGGAATCCATGTAAATGTCCAAATGTCCATGGCAAACTCACCGTGCATCCATCCTCGCTGACGCTGTATGTGAAGCGGCTGTTGCCCTCGGCTCTGATCTCGACATCATTGGAGCCCTGGAGAAGCATGGCCTTCTTCAGGTTTCCAGTGGCGGCGTCCATGTAGGCAATGCTGTTCTTGCAGTGGTATGTGATGTTCTGAGAGGCCTGGTTGGACATCAGGCGCATGAAGGTCATCTGGATGTTGACATCCTCGGGATCAGCTCCATCGGTGCCATACTGGAACTGCGTGGCGAAGAGAGGAGACAGATACAGAGATGTTATCGTCACTGACTTACTTGTACTGCGCACTGTCTGATCTTCCAATTCGTTTTCTCACCTGGAATCCACCGGTCATGGACTCGCTGAACCAGACGTGTTTCTTGATGTTCTTGCTGAGGTACCAGTTCTTCATGGGGATGTTGGACTCACTGGGGTAGATGCAGGTCTCGCCAGTCTCCATGTTGCAGTGTACCTTGATGGCATCCAGAGGAGATCCCTGGTTGGGATCAACCCAGAAAGAGCCTGTAATGAGAGACGGACAAAAAACAGTGTGAATCAGCGCTTATCCTCCTGTTATACTTGATCTAGGCTCCAGCAAGCTCTGAACTGCACTCACCGCTCTTCCACTCAGGGTGGCACATCCTCAGGTCACGGCACATGCGGGCAGGACTCTTCTGGGTACCGTCGGGGCTGCGGATTTTCTCAACCCTCTGAGACAGGGTCTTCAGGGTGGTGTCAACCTCCATGTCGCGATCGCGCATCATGTTGGGGTCGTCAGCACGGTAGTGGCCGCCACGGAAGTGATCGGGAGCCTTCTCCTGAGCTGGCTGGCTGATGAAGTCAAATCCACCACCGGGAGCTCCAGGGGGTCCAGCAGGTCCAGGGGGTCCAGGAGGACCCTGTTTGAAGATACCAGAGGCTTATAAGTTGTAGCCACATTGAAGGTGTCTCAATTTACAAGTCTGTAGGAAGTAAAAGAGAAAGAAGCACAACTTACAGCAGGTCCCATCTCTCCATTGCGACCGCGAGGTCCAGGGGGTCCGATGGGTCCGGGCAGACCATTCATACCATCCTTACCAGGGGCACCATTACTTCCAGAAGGTCCCTATCGAACAAAAGCCAATGAACATTCAGTGAGGGAAAATATCAATTCATATCAGTTCATGTGTAAGAGTTGTATTATGATGCGCTGTTTATTGTCCAGATTCTCACACACAGATTTTTCTCCTGGGTCAGTTAGAAGATCTTACTTACTCTTGGTCCAGCGGGTCCATTGACACCAGCGGGTCCTCTCTCTCCAGCAGTTCCCTACAGGCAGATGAGGATGTTGATATTAAACCTTTCATGTTGTGGGATGCAGAAATGAACACATTTGTGAGGTTTACTTACAGCAGTTCCGGGCAGACCCTGCATGCCACTGAATCCTCTGTGTCCCTTGTGGCCTCTCTCTCCAGCCTCACCAGACTCTCCTCTATCTCCCTTGGCACCAGCGGGGCCCTGAACAAAAGGCAGCAAGGGGTCAGATTTCCATCTCATGTTCACGCAATCATCAACACAGACAGTTTGCACTGATTTCAGAACAATGTGAATATGTGTCAGTGGTACATATTATGTAGTAATGAACTTACAGCAGAGCCACGGACACCAGCAGGGCCAGAAGGACCAGCGGGACCAGCAGGGCCCTAGTGGAGAAGGGAGAGCAGGGAAAACAGATTGCAGTGAAAAACTTAATCTCTCATCTGTTAAAAATTTCAGTAGTTTCAAGGTGAACATGACAAGGACTTACAGCCTCTCCACGTTCACCAGATTTGCCAGAGGGGCCAACATGTCCGGGAGCTCCAGGAGCACCAGGAGCTCCAGGGGGTCCAGCCATACCGCCCTCACCACGGTCTCCCTATAGGAGGAACAAATCTCGAGTGAGATAATTCTACGTAACAACAAATGTTTTGTATTTAAGTATTATTTGAAATGGAAAATTACACAAGAGACAAAATGTTACCTTGGGGCCAGCGGCTCCATCGCGACCAGGGGCGCCATCGTGTCCAGCAGAACCCTATAGTGAAGAAGCTTGATGGTTAGAAACCATTTGCTCGGCAGGTTTGTGAGTTTGTGTGAATGGCAGATGCTTTTGTTATGTCAAATTACTTAAAAGGTTCAGGTCACCTACCTCACGACCAGCCTCTCCGGGAGCACCAGAGAGTCCAGGAGGTCCAGCAGGTCCGGGGGGTCCACGCTCACCAAAGGCACCACCAGATCCCTGCTTTCCAGGCTCACCCTGAAAAACAACAGCAGAGATCAATAATCTGCAGTACATAAGGTAGTGTTAGAAATTATGTGTGGAAGTTCTACTTTTATGTGCATGAAAAAAAGGAAACAGTGAGATTGTTTCATTCCAAAACAAATCTAACAAGATTCTTAAAAATGTAGCCCACAGAGTATACAACATGCACATTGACCATAATGTACTCAGGAAAATACTTACACCAGGTCCAGGCAGACCAGAGAAACCACGCTCTCCACGCTGTCCGGGGAGACCTACAATACCACGCTGTCCAGCAATACCTTGGGGTCCAGAGGTACCAGGGGCACCCTGCACAGAAGGACATGGTCAGTTATGTAAATGAAAAGAGTTCACAGCACCGTATTTAATGCTGTCAAAAACCTTGACAGAATGTGTTTTGCACAGTTACGGCAGGCACTCACAGCGGGTCCATCGGAACCAGGAGATCCCTTGTCTCCACTAGGTCCAGGGGCTCCAGCAGCACCAGGCTCACCGGGACGACCGGCGGGGCCAGTCTCACCACGGCCTCCTCTTTGTCCATCTTTGCCAACAGGTCCAACGGGGCCAGGGGGTCCAGCAACTCCCTGGAAGCAAAAGAGGAGTCAAACCATTGAGTCAAAGCTCTACTGAAGGACGTGATGGTTATATACGGAAAGAGCCTGGAGACACGATTGCATTTCGCTACTTACAGAGGGGCCAGGGGGTCCAACTCTTCCACCAGGTCCAGGGAAACCAGTAGCACCCTACATGCACACAAACAAACAAATCACATATTACAATGAAAAATGCTTTGCTAACAGTTTCATCTTTATTTCCCAATATAATACACCATGGTAGGATACTTACAGGAGATCCAGCACCACCACGAGTACCTTTGGGTCCAGGAGGGCCAGCATTTCCCTGTTGACAGAGATGTAATGACAAACATTGAAATCCCAACTTTTACTGTATTACAACTAATCACAAGTCAAATCAAAAGATGTTCTAATTATTTGATACGGATAAACTGTGTGACAAAACAGTTTTATAAGGCTATTCTGCAGTGCTGCAGGGATTATCTCAAAAATCTCTCAATCTTCAAATTTGAACATACTTTTTTTGTGAAAATAACAGTTAACTAAAAAAAGATAATCAGCCATACCAAAAATAATCACAGCTGCTTGCAACTCTAGATGATATCCTGTGACTTCATCTCAAATGTGGACCTACCTGAGGACCAGCAGCTCCAACAACTCCAGCGGGTCCAGGAGCACCAGCGTCTCCCTTGGGTCCGGTGTCACCAGTCTCTCCCTTGGCACCAGGCTGACCATCAAGACCCTGAATTTGGAGCGCAAGAGAAACGACACAAGTCAAGTCGGCTCAAATCCGAAGTGAGTGGTTATGATTTCACATGAAGTGAAAAGAAAATGTCAACTTGGGGTCAAATTAAATTAAACTAAACATTAGATTAAATTTCTCTCTATTGATTCCACACTGGGAAATTTCACTAGTTACACCAGTAAAAAAGGTCATAGGTAGATAATTGACAAATACAAAAAAGGAATCAGTAAATTAACATAGAAGTAAAAATACAAAAAAACATCTACTCTACATCAACATCTAATTATTGATTACTTACAGGAGGTCCAGCAAATCCAGCAGGTCCAGAGGGGCCGCTCTCTCCACGCTCACCCTGTCCAACGAATAATGAGAGTCTGAAGTTAACACATTATTTCTTGTGGAGTTCTATCTTATGTACTTTATGTGTTGAATTAGGTGCGTTATAGAAAATGAAATTACAGGGGAACCACGAGGTCCACTGGGTCCAGAAACTCCGGGGGCACCACCCTCACCCTAAAACCAGAGAGAAAAGAGAGAGGGTCAGATCAGCAGACTAATTGGTTTGCGTTTGCTTATTGACTTTATTTCTATCACATGCAGTGTACAAAATAGATGCATCTCAGTAACAGGAAAGATGCTTTCTACCAGATTTAGCTACTAGTTCATTAGTCATTAGACAATGACATTGCTTAAAGGAGAGACAATGCTTCTGAAACCAGATCGCTGCATTCATTCATTCATCTATTTCTAGCAGTATATGTGAATAAAAATACTGTAATACTGAACTGTAAGTGGCAACAGACTTGATTTAACTTGAGATAATAAAATTATGAATCTGCATCGGTGTAATTTGTAAAAAGACTATGTTGTTTCTTGACTCACCTTCTCACCCTGAGGACCAGAGGGTCCAGGGACTCCAATGGGACCGGTCAGACCACGCGCGCCATCTTTGCCAGCAACGCCATCGCCTCCCTTGCCACCAGCGTCACCCTGAGAGAAGAACAAGGTTATGATGGTCACTTGGGATGAACAAAAGAAAACTTTACCCACTGGTTACAAGACTATGAAACTATGTTAACTGGACTTTATGAACCACACGCATAAACGTTTGGTTGAATACTCACTCTCTCTCCCTTGGCACCGGGCATACCACCAGCTCCGCGCTCACCAGGCATTCCCTGCATACCGGCAGGTCCAACACCACCGGGGGCACCGTTGACACCGGCCTCTCCCTGCACACAAACACAAAAGCATTAATAATCACATTAGCATCCACCCATGTTTCAATCAAATCAGCGCACCAGTGAACAATCCAGTGTAAGCGTTTGTCTGCACTGCTTCTGTTGATGATGGTCAATGTTTTATGATATACCAAAAAATAAAAATAAACAACATTGAGTTGGCAGTGTTAATTAGTGATTAGTTTGCTGTAGTCTTGTGCCCAACCTGCACAACAGATTTTTGTTCTTACCTCCATCTGTAGTGGAGGGTGAAATAAAGCATTGACATTATTGTTTATGTTCTTCCTCTCTACATATGATGCCTCTGCCTAACAAGATTTAGTGTAAACCCGGTAAGGAGTGGCCGCAGATTATGATGGTTGTTCAAAAACAAAGTTGTATGTGATTATGAGAAATGTTATTTCAAACTTTTGTTTCTTTCTTTTGTTCACCTCATGGATTTAATTGTTCCAGCCAACATAACATTCTTGGATATAGGAACATGTTACATAATCACTGATTAGGAGATTATATTCTACAAAATGATGAACCCCATAACAAGATAGTATTTTGATTTGCTCAGCTTTGTGTGCTGGAGTCAATAATAAAATAGTATATTCTAATAAAACCTTGGTTAACCTATGTTGTATAGTGTCTTTTCTCTCTTTTTTACATGTACATGTATTTTCTGCATAAATGATGCTTAAAATAGAGATTTCTTTTTCAGTGAATGGCCATGTTGGCTGTAAAATGACTGTTTCTCCATCTTAAAAAGTAGTTTTTTTAATCGGAACTTTTGTTAACCCACCTTAGCTCCATCGCTACCAGCAGGGCCAGGGGAACCACGGGGTCCATTAGGGCCAGCGATACCAGGAGTACCACGCTCACCAGGGAAACCTCTCTCGCCCTAAAAGATAGAGAGGACATATCAGTCACAGCCATTTTGCCTGAAGATGAGAGGAACAGTGTTTACTAAGCGTGATGACAATGCTGCGTTTCTGACGTGCAGGAGAGACTCACTCTAGGTCCAGATGGGCCATGGGGTCCAGCCTCACCGGGACCACCCTGAGGGAGAAAAGGGAAGTGGAGAACGTTATTGTAACTTCTAATTAATGATGTCAATATGATGTGTGCTGAATCTCTCACAAGACTCGGAGAAATCACAGAATTTTGTTGACAAAATATTTTATCTTGAGAGATAACCCTCCTGAACTGTAATAATATGTGTATTTGTGTATATGGTTCATAACATTAGGTGTGTGGCTCTTACCTGCTCACCAGGCTTGCCAGTCTCACCAGTAGCACCTTGGGGTCCAGGAAGACCCTGCACAAATAATTAATGCTTAACATTAACATGATTAACATGCATATATAGTCAAAGTGTAGAATTTTATCAAAGCTCAGAAATACATAGCAGTGAAGGTAAAGAAACCTACCTGGAATCCAGCAGAACCACCAGGTCCCTGCTCTCCCTTCTCTCCAGCAGGTCCCTGAACAGAGAGAATTAAACTTAATGAGCCTTTGAACATACAAAATAATGGGGGGAAAAAGTAAAATAATGAGTCACAATATGTGTCTCAGGCAAAGCAGATAAAATACGTACAGCGGGGCCAGAAGGTCCAGGAGCACCAACATCACCATCTTTGCCAGGGGCACCCTGTGAACAAATACATTAGCAAAACCAATTACCTTTTAGCTTTTCCATGGGAGTTTAAACTCTATCGTTTTGAAATACACTGAAGTACTTACAACAGCGCCAGTACCACCAGAGGGTCCTCTCTCACCAGCTTTACCAGCCTCACCCTGTCAAAAAAACAACAAGGTCCAATTATTACCAATTACCAAAAACTACAGTTTTTACTGATCTGTTTCAATATAAACCTACTTTTAATGTACAGAAATAAAATGTATTTTTAATGCCCATAGCTATGTAAATGGTGACTTTCTAGAGTCATATTTGTACATTTGAAAAGGAAATTGAACGTGTGGATATTCTGTTGACTTACAGAGACTCCCTTGGGTCCAGGGAATCCCATAACTCCAGGCTGACCTCTTGGTCCAGCAGGGCCAGGTGCTCCGGGGCGGCCATCTTGTCCAGAGGCACCCTAATGATCATTGAGAAAATGATTGATTGCAGCTACTTCACGAGGAAGTCACTAGTATCTGATGCTACTGGAGACTGTACTTACAGAAGGTCCAGCTTTGCCATCAGCGCCAGTGCTGCCAGGGCTACCAGTCATACCCTAAATAAAGAAAGAGTTTTTTTAAGTGAGATTAAATGCACAATGACAGAAAACCTATTTGGTGTTTAATCAGCTCAGATTAAAGAAATATGCAGTTGCACTCACCTTGGATCCAGGTGCGCCAGGAGCACCGGGGCTTCCAGACTCACCAGTGGCTCCTTGAGCTCCCAGAGGACCGGTGGAACCACGCTCACCAGGGCCTCCCTGTCACACAAGAGAAAAAGAGTCAGCACTAACCTCCACAGCATTAATGCATCTAAATGATCCATATTTAAATCTATGCTAATAGCTATTTTGGGAGGTTTGAATATATTGGGAATAAGGACGTCACTTCCCAGTTTGACAGATGAATTACTGACCTGCCTAAAGATCAACTGAAAAAAGTGGAAAAAGCTCACCTTGCCACCAGCAGGTCCATCAGTACCAGGGAAACCACGAGCACCAGGGGAACCCTAATGAAAAAAAAACATACCATGTCACAAACTGTGATATAAAAACTCAAGTTTAGGGCTGAATCCCCCTGGGAATATAGCAGAATTTTTACATTATCAGATTGTTGCATCACTAAATAAACAGCGACCCACAGTTTATGTGTTTGTTTTTAATCTCCCCCTCAAATTAGTGGTAACTACAGTGGAAGTTTCTTTTCTTTCTTTTTTTTAGTGTTTCACAAGAGGTATATAGCTTACGCGCTCTCCAGGGGGTCCACGGGCTCCGGCACCACCGGGCTCTCCGCGAGCTCCTCTCTTTCCCTCCTCACCAGAAGGACCATGAAGTCCCTGAACTCCAGCGGGGCCCTGGGATTGAAAAAAGTGAAAGTCATTCAAAATATCTCCATCTCAAGTCATTTGCTAAAATCACACAGCCTTTTGATTAATTCAGTCATGTGTTTCTGAAACTTACAGGCTCTCCCTTGGTACCAGGCTCTCCCTTAGATCCAGGGGCACCAGGGTCTCCCTGTTGACAGAAACACACAGGTTATTAATGTTGTCTTGTCTTTATAATACTGGATAATGATGTATGGTCACACCAAAACTCCAAATTCACAAATGAATTGTTGACTCACGTTGTTACCCTTGGGACCAGGAGCACCAAGACCTCCCTGAGCTCCAGCAGGACCACGAGAGCCGGGGAAACCAGGAGCACCAGCAATACCAGCAGCACCCTGTTTGGATTGAGTATTGAATTGTCAGAATACTTCCAACTGGAGAAAATTATTTGCAATAAATATGATCAAAATGTGTTCATACTTACAGGAGAGCCCTTGTTACCAGGGGCACCATCAGATCCTGGGTTTCCCTGATGAAGGAGGAAACACATTTAAACAGTTTAAGATGAGCAATTGTTGTTTTTTTTAGTTTATGATGTTAATCTGACAGTGTGTAGACAAGTTTCTAAACAGTCGAGTGTCCACTCACAGCAGGTCCAGCAGGGCCGGCGGGTCCTGGGTTACCAGGCTCACCACGGGCTCCCTGGGGTCCCTCGGATCCACGAGATCCTGGACCACCAGTCTCACCCTGTGGAAGGAAGCAACATGATCTCAGAACACTGCACTGACATTGTGAGTAAACACTTCCTGGTAAACACTGCTTATTTCATTTCATGTCCAAACTACATGTCAATTACATTAAGTTATATGTCATCCTGTTGTATTGACATTCATGTCCGAAATTATTTTTAATTTTGTTTTTATTTACAGCTGCTAATAAGATATTTGAGTGTCAATATAATTCGGGTGTTGAAAGAGACACCATGTATCCACACTGTTACTGTAATATTCAAATGTCTCCTTCTTCTCCTGGTTCTTAAAACAGCTCAGTTGTTCATGACTTAATAATAATAATTGAGCATTACAGGAATTTAAAATGGTTTGATACCAACAGGGAGCTGGACAACATTAGAAGTCCAATGATGCCATCTGGTGGCTACAGTGTTCACTTGTAGCGTTGCCTTGCACAGACTCTCTTTTTGAAGAGTGTAACTGCTTTGTGAAATCAGTTTTGTTTCAGCAGGGATTCTTCTACAAATGCTCAAACTCTACAGCCTAAGCAGGGTGACGTGGCTAGTTCACGCCCCAGGTTTCCAGCTCATGAGCAACAACAGGGAGGTGATGGGGCAACTGGTCCAGTCAGGAGTCTCAATTTAAATTGATTGAATGACTTACACTATAAAATGGTGTACAGCAACAACTGGCCACATTTGTCATGGAGCAAATGTGGTAACCTAATCTAAGCATTATCAACTTAGCATGACAATTAAAGTGTCTCTTTTGATTTAATGATGGCAGTATTGCGAGACTTACCTTAGCACCAGCACCACCGGGGAAGCCAGGGGAACCAGCGGGTCCAGTAGATCCCTGAAAAATAAAGAGAAGTAATGTTAGGCAACAGATTCGACCCATAGAGAAGGAAAGTTAACAATATTGCTTCATTTCTAGCATATTACTCACAGGGGGTCCAGCGGGACCAGAGTTTCCATCATTACCACGAGCACCCTGCAGAGGAAGAGATTTTTGATCAATGTCACATTTAGGAAAATCTTTAGTGTTTCAAAACATGAAATCGCACTAAACACGAGCCATTTCAACAGTTGCATGCAACTAATTATCGTAAATTTGCTCCAGTTTCTGTATTTTGAATTTTCACCAGCAAATCATAAGATAAGATTACTTACAGAGGGGCCAGGAGCTCCGGGGCGACCTCTCTCACCAGGAAGACCACGAGCACCCTGAAAAAGGCAAACAAAAAGTGCTGTTGACAGTGCTGTAACATTTCTATACCGGCTTTCTTTTATTAATTAATAGAATTAGACCCAAAGGGTTGCAGTTTTAGGGTTAAGATGAAACACCTACCATTATTCCAGGGAGACCATTCTCTCCAGAGTTACCGGGCTCTCCCTATTGACAGAAGAAGGCAAAAAAAGATTAGCATTAGAGGTTGTGGTTGAGAAGTGAAATAATGGTGCTATCTATGTTCCTGCTTTGGTGAGGAGAAAGCACATCCTGCTGCCTCACCTTAGGGCCAGCGGGTCCTGTGTCTCCCTTGGCTCCATCCAGACCGCTGAAACCCTGTGGGAAAATAATAAAAAATAAGCATCATAATGCACAATTACCTACTCATAACGACAACGCAGCTGCTGAAAATAATGCATTTAATATTCAGTGTTCTTCTCATTGGCACTCACTCTGTGTCCCTTGATGCCGGGGAGTCCAGGAGTTCCGGGGAATCCACGAGCACCCTGCACAGACGAGGAAAACCAGATCAATAGCTGATCTTCAAAAACAAGCCTCACTTCATACTGTTCTAATGAGTCAGTCTTGGATCATTATGAAAAATGACCAGCTCCTCATCTTGTTTTGCTTAAAAAGATCTCACTCACCTGAGGACCGGCGGATCCACGCTCACCGGGGCGTCCAGCTTTGCCGGGCTCACCCTGTTGAGAACACACAGAGAGGAGGTTAGCGCGAGTTCAATTCTATCAATATAAATCTATTTGGTGTTAAAATGACAACTTTTTTTTTTTAGCCATATATTTCTGTACATTAGGCATTAACATAACTGTTTAACGTCCCTACAACATGCCTCAGAAATAAGGACAACGATCAAAAAAGGAAGGGAAGGAAAATGATCAAAAAGTCACATACATCATCTCCGTTCTTTCCAGGGGGGCCAGCGGGACCACGTGAACCCATGGGACCCTAAAGACAACAACACATGACTGAATTAGCACCAAACTAAAGCTGATCATTCATTATTTTGTTGTGGGTAATGAGCAGAGGCTGCATCAGGCACCAACACATCCATCGTCATCGATTATGACAGGAAGTGGAACACATAGCACAGGACGTAGCTTGAAAAGTGCTACAATCAAGTCAACTAATTAATAAGAAGCAGTCATGTCGATTCATGTAGGTTGTGTGTGATCGATGTGTTGCACTTGTTTAGGAAAACATTTCATATACTCACAGAAGCTCCAGGCTCACCGGGCTCACCGGGGGGTCCAGTGAAACCCTGAGCACCCTGAAAGACGACAAGAAAAACAGATCAATATGATGTGAGCACATTTCTCTTTTTCTATATATATACATTCATAATTATGCATTTATCTTTGATACAGCATCAGTGACGAGAATTATAAATGTTGTAATTGAAGTGATGTACTTACACTGGAGCCAGAGGGTCCAGGAGGACCACGAGGACCCATAGGACCCTGGTGAAAAGGACACACACAAAAAACCCTTTAAAATATCTATTTTTCTATCTAAATCTAACATTTAACATTGTATATTTAGCGGTCGATTTTAAAACAAAGGGTTACATACCATTGGGCCAGGTTGAGCTGGACCGCTGGATTTGGAGTGGTCAACATAGCCCATTTGAGGAGAGAAGTTCTGTGAGAAGAGACAGAGAATTAGAGCTTTGACTAGTGAGTTACTGTAGCACACAAACACAACATGTTTTTTCTCCTTTTCTTACTTCCACAGTGTTTGAATAATAGTTTTGACTCACATGTGTAAGTGTAAGACTTCTATTGAGGGAGATGAGGGAATAAACTCATGCTGGCATTGTTTAACTATGAAACATTCAGTGATGAATGCCAGGTATTTAATATGATTCTCAGGTGAGCTATCCACACTCACAGCCCACAAATAAACAAGACGGTATTAATAAGGGACAGCCTTAGAGTTTGGAGTTAGATTATGATGGATTAAAGTTCATTTAATCTGCCATGAGTTATAAAGATGTACCTTATCTGGCTTCAATCACTTTATGGGTGTTCTGACTTAGTGATACTTACTCCGCCAAGGCCGGGTGGGCCAGGGGGGCCGGGTGGGCCAGGCAGGCCAGGCTGTCCGTCAAGTCCATCGTTGCCAGGAGGGCCAACTGAACCCTGTGGAGCAAAATAGTCTTTCTGTCAATTTGGTGATAAAATAGTTCATAACAAGTCATGATCTAAACTCACATGATCTATATTCTGTGTACAGGTGAGTCATAACCAAAAAAAAGTTGATATTTCTTTTTAATTCTTATTTTTAAGCTCATCTTCCTATTGTTATGTGTTCATTAAATGGGTGTCATTGTTTTTAAGCACGTACGTGGCATGCGGCCTTTGAATTTGACAAAGTACAAATCCCAGGATATCCCATTATACTATGTTGCAGTAAGCATATATGTATATAACATATTGTGATCATATCATTAAACTTACACAATGAAAACTACAAAATGCAAACACTTATGTGTCATTTTACCGTTGAGAAATATCTATAAACACAAGTTTGCTTGAACCTTGTTCTTTTTTCACACATAAACATATTACAGTCGTCATTTAAACCATATTTGCATCTAGAGACAGAAAATGTATCTTAAAAAGTGTTGATGATGTGGAGTGTTCAAGTGAACCGGAACATACCCTGTCCCCCTTGGGGCCATTGGTTCCTTTGCTTGTCTATGGAGAAACAGAAAAGAAATTGACCGTTAGACCGTGTTGCCATGTTCAACTACACTGTGAATACAAATGAGTAATCTTAAACAAAAACATGGTGTAATAACAAACTAAACTGGGCCATGTCTACATCTCCAAAGAGATTTATGGATCATGGAGACTAGAGCGCAGGCCCAGTCTAGACATGCATCATTTTCAGTATTTAGAATTTAAAAAAAGGGCAAAATACCTCCTCAACGATAGGTCCATCAATCATTCCTACAGAACCAATAGAGGAAGAGAAAATGTCAACACCTTTGCTCATTTATGAGTGACACAGTGATACATTTAGACATTATTTACGAAATGATGTGAAAGTGAGTGTGTTTGGATTAAGCTATTTACAGCAGCAATCACTATGTGCAGTTTGACTATGAATCAAGAGCCTGCTCATTTGTCCCTAAATCATCTGCCGCTGAAACTGTGGAAGTATAAAGGTTGGAGATATATCTAACACGTGTAGGCCATGTTGCTGCCTGCACAAGCAGGCAATGACGAGAATTTAACAAAAAGTCACCAAAAGACCAGGTGTAATCCACGGTTAAAAGAATGCATACTGACATTTAAATTAACAAAAGGTAAATCCAAAGCGACTGAGAATCCTCTGGCAAACAGGCAGCTTTAGGGGCCTCAAGTCCAAAGAGCCATGGATGGTCAGATGCAGGCGAGGTAAGGGCACTAGGTGACGCCAAAAATCTAATTAACCACATGTGATGCAGCGGGAGGGGAGATCAATTCAAGGTGTTGTACCCTCAGTGTCGGGGCAGATAGGGCAGCACTCTCCGTCTGGAATGATAGGATCAGCGCAGTCGGATGAATCCTCACAGATCACATCGTCGCACAAGACGGTTCCACTGTCACAGACGCAGATCTGGCAGGGCTCTGGTTTCCAGACGTCCTTGTCATTGTAATTCTGTCCGTCTAACGTGCAGCTGTTGAATGCACCTGGCAGAAGAAAACAAAGGTACGCTTGGTTAACATTTGACAGGTTACAGTTTATTTGGCGTAAACTAAACGCAGTCAACTGTCACTGATTTAGATCAAGTGTTTCTCGGGGCCAAATCAAAGCAAATGAAACGTCCGTACAGTATATATGTTCCCCTGTGGCAACTCCTGACCTTTCTGTTATTTAAATCATTGTCATAGAAAGCACACAATCAGTCTGACTGTATCTGGATGTGCCACAGTCATGAAAGCAGGCTGATACGGAAAAACATCATTGGAAAGCATGCGTTTGTTGAATGGTTTGAGAGCAGAAGCGGACCTGCAGTCATCAGGGAGTGAAACTAAAAATGCTGTGGGAAGTGTTGGCCTGCGCAAGGTCACAATACATGACATGACATGGTGTGCAGGGGAACTCAGTGCTCACTGCTCCAGTGCAGATTTTTCACTCGGGGCCTAATTGCATTTCGCTGCTGGATGAGTGGTGGGGGCCTTAAAGGTGGGGGCATAGTAGTACCAGGCTTTGCCACAGAGAGGCGCTGCGCGCCTGCAAAAGCGGCCCTTCCGCACCCTTCTCTCTCTGTGTGATGATTAATTAGTGTCTAGACCCTTTTTCACTTTTGACGTCAGGCTTTAGCGATTTTTCCAGTGCACCCCCATCCCCTCCTCCAAGCAACAAAGTTGCAGGAAAAAATTAGATTTAATGCACTGTAATGTCCATCAAAAGCTTTATTCATTTAACCACATAAAAGTAAGAAAACTTTTATTCCTCATCAAATTTGTTTTCACACTTTTATGGTAAAGATGATGAAAGAATCTACAGATCTCGGCTCATAGTGCAACTTTTTTCTAAAACTGACTCCACATATGACAGGATTTAGATGGCATCGAATGCATGTGCATATTTCTTTTACTATAAATTAGTTCAGTGCTTGTGCGCTCCTTCAACTCTCATTGAACTCAATGGATCCTGTCACTGCGCATCTGCTTCCCTCAGGTTGTCGCGCTCCAGCAGGAGGACGCACATTGAGCATGTATCTGCACGCCAGTGAGGGCATCAGTCAGTAAAGAAAATCCAGGCTATACATTCCTATTCGCCTCCGGGTGTCCGTCTAAAAAGACACTAAAAACGCCTCACTGAGTAACAACTTTCCCCCATCACTGCCCACTGGAGTCAGGGATCCCACAGAGGCAGACAAATCCCAGTAAACTGCTCAGCATCCTTTCGGGCTATCCACATCCTGAGGGTGCCACAGTCCCAAAAACACCCCAAAAATCAATGTTTGAAAGTGATACTTACTATCATCCTCGCCTTGACCTCTCACCAAAAGCACTGATGCGCTGAGCAAAAGCGCTAGCCGAATATCCACAAAGCTGAACATGTCTAAATATTAGACATGTAGATTCTCTGCGGTAATGGGGAATCCTCTGTTTCTCCTCAGACACCACTCATACAGGGTAGGGTCCGGTCTGTGCGTAACTCCAATCCAGACCCTAGCAGAAACTCCCTACTGCTTAAACAAATGACTTAGCTTGGCTTTTATATGCCAGAAGTTTTGGGGAGGTCCCGTGCGCAACACATATCTTGTACATGTTCAAATGGCAGAGTCCCACCTTCACCAGAAAGAGGGGCCGTCTTAAAACATCTGAAACAAGTTCACGTTTTAGCTCTAACGTGGACGATGAGCGCACCAGTCATTTACGCACCGACTGTTCGCTGTTTCAGACGTGTTGTCTCATCCTCCTGTGCGCGATGGATTTTATAATTGAGACTTTTGTTGTTTGGCGTTTTGTGTTTTCGGCAGCCAAACTGAGACACTGTGTCGCTGAGCTGGTTTTTAATCGTTTGGACTTTGGATTGGTTGATTTCCTTTTATCTCATTTAGACTCTTGTTTGATAAGAAAAGTGTTAGGTTTCGGTTCTACAGGGAGTTCATGTTTTACACTTTATTTTGTCACTTTCTTTTCTTTTATTTTACAAAGAATGGCTCAGAGTAATATCTGACAATGCACTGATCTGTTAGTGTGCGCATTTTACGCGTTTTACGCACAGAGACCAAACCAAAGTACAAAGTGACCAGCGCCAATGTTTTAAGATTTCATGATTTTCTGGAATAAATAAAGGAAATTCCTCTAATGTTCATGTAATACCAACCTCTGAAATTCATTTCTTTTTTAATTCCGGCCCCAATCAGATTATATAAAGCACCAGCTGCAGTTTCATGTCAGCATTGCCATTCAGACAGTTGTTAGTGTTTAACCCTAACCCAGCTAAAGTCTCAAGTTTCCCTCACATAAATATCAGCACCTTTCCTTTAACCATCTTCCTATCACTGTGTGTCATTATTAATACATAAAACTCAATTCCCTGTAAACTAAAAGCAGGCAAGATGTTGAAAACCTGTGCTAAAATCCACCTTTCCAAAAGAGACATGGCCATCCCATGATGTTAGAGATGGAGGGAGCGGGGGGGGAGGAGAGGGAGAGAGAGAGAAGGAAAAACTGGCAGATCCACAAAGCATTCTGGTTACACTGTGGACACGTTGCAGCTTCTACAGCTACAGAACAGGCCACTTCGAACTCTGAGTTGCACTCTGCTGTTGACTCCTCCTGACATGCAAACCCAGTTTAGCTTTCCTGCCATCACAAGCTGGAATCCATGAAGTATATGAACAAGCAGACATTGAGGACACATAGAAAAGAAACATTGCATTTATGGGATCGCTACTAGATCAGATAAAGTAAAATAAACAACAACAACATACCTCTACAGTGGCACATCTTGTATTTCCTTACATAATTCAATAAATAATGAATTCAATACATTTTGTGGACAGATTTTAATGGAGTCTTTGTATTTTGGCCATACTGATACCGGTATCACAAACTCGAGCATCTACAGATACCGATATTAGTCCGATGCAGTCATTTTAGACCATTTCTGAACTACAAAGCTGTTAACAACACATGTGTGCCGAGTCATTTCAGAGACATACTGTAATTCTCCAACTGCGTAACAAAATATTGTTCCCCCCAAAAAAGAAGAAATAAACAGCCCAAACATGACTCAGCTAAAATGTTTTTGCTGATTTTTGCTGTGCATATTTATCTGTCCGATATCTGATCCAGTGATTATGACCAGTATCAGACCGATACCGATATTTACCGATACTGATTTCCATCCCTACACCTAAACTTTAAAATTTTATATATATATATATATATATATATATTTACATACATATGTATATGTATATGTTTATATATATATATATATACATATATATATATAATTGCAACTGTGAACTGATTTGAACTGATACATATGCACTGGAAGTCTGGTCACGTCATTTGAGTGACTTGTTTTGAACAAAAAATGCAGCAGATGAGAGGGAAACTGTGAAAGTCACGGAAAACCAGACAAGAGTTTCAGGGTGTTTTAAATGAAGTGTAAATAGGGAAGTCCTGTCGTTGTTCAGAGAGGAAAACCAGTTGATAAGACCTGCGCTTGTGTGGTGTCTATTTTCCGCAGAAACACTGACTCCACCACTAGCTTAGTTCTCCTGCTTTCAGTCATTTTGTGAATGTGTGAAACACATTTAGAAGTCTTGATTGATTGAGACAAATAAATGGCATCAGTCTTAGAGGCAGTAAACTCCACATTCACGGTGACTTTCCATGAGTGAAATGGATCAGAAGCTCATAGGACAGTGTTTAAATAGAACCGGTCATTTTCTCGTGTTTGCCTTGGACTCATGTTGCTGCAATCTCTACTATATTTTTGTGGCGAGCCTCTCAGAGTTCAGACTGGCAGTTTGGGTGGAAGTGCTCAGAATTAGTTTGTTACAGTTTAGCTGCATTCAAATACGTCTTCGGAAACAATCTACACCTTTTTTTTTTGCCAGGGCAGGTATTCAGCACAAATCCAGCCCCGTCAGTTACAAGTTTGTGTAAGGAGAACAGAACTAACTGAATTAGAGCCATGAAAACTGTGCTGAGTCCAGGGAGGAAATTCCATGTTTGTCACTGGCAGGTTCTGGAGGCGCACGAGCCCAAAATGTAGCAGATTGTGAGGAAGAAGGTGTCTACGTCGCTACTGCTGCAACTTTTTCACAACTTCCTTTTTGTTAGCGAGAAAACTGCCTCGTCTGCTTTCTCCACAATTAATTAGAACACACCTAGACTGGAGAAGCATTTGTAGATGGAGGCTGTAGCTGCACGGTGGTGGATAAAAAGGGTGCAGCCCCTCAGGTGGAGTCAACTTGTGCATCTCATCGTTACCGAAACTCTAAAGGCCTCACATTTTGGTCAGAAGAGCTATGTTTTGGGGGGATTATCGTGCAGCAGCGCCTACAAAGTCACTGGAAAGGTCTAAATTGTACATTCCCCCAGCAAGACTCTGAGCTGTAGCCAGCAACACGTAGCATCTGCCTGGCGGTGTCCACGTGTTTCTACTTGTAAGACTTTGAGCTTTGGCTGCTTTGAAAACCTCTCAGTCTCCCTCTCTCTCTCTCTTTCCTAGTTTCACCATTTTGCTCCACCCTCTTTCAGGTGTCATGGGGCATTTATACATTCATCGCTTTCTTAATATACTGTAATGTCTGACTGGGAATTGTGCGATAAGGCCTCCATTACAGTACTCGCAGTTTCACTTTTGTTCCAGGCCTTTATGATGTTTTTTTTTTTTATTTTTAATTGTTTTCAATTACGGGTTTCATATCATGCTTTGTTTAGGTAGGAGCCCATTGTAGACCCACCTGCCTGCAGACAAATTACAGGGTGCGATGAGGAAAATTGTACACTATCCTGAATAAAATCAGTCACTGTACAGTGTATCTTTAGAGTTTAAATGGCTGTTATGTGTGCTACCAAACTGCAATACTCTTTATCTGGAAAGTTTTCCAAAATTATATGGACTCCTTTAGTAAATAATCATGATAAAAAAAAAATAAAGCAACTTCCAGGCACATAGTGTGTCAAGGTCCGGTGTCTAAGGACCTTAGTTTGTCTGCCATCTTGCGCCGCCATGTTTCCGTACAGCATTTTGTTGCGAAGTGTAGGACGCAAACGAAGAATGACATCCTTTCTGGTATGTGAAGATGTCACTAATTCTTATACACAAGACTTTAAATCATCAAAATATTCATTGTTAGTGAAGATTATAAAACTCACTCACATCTTGATGACGGATTTTAATCATACCGAGTTCTCGTACTGACAGAAATCAAACTTTGTGCCGTCACTGACCTCATTTGAAATCATTCAATATTCATTTGTGACACAGCAAAAATAAATCTTCCCCCTCCTTTACTATACTACACCTATACTACAGTAGTGCATAATATGAAGCAGTCAGATGGAGTTAAATGACCCTCTCTATTGAACTTTTTTGTCACTGTTTAATTGCCAGAGCATAACTACGAGTCATAATGTTTAAACCGAGATTCAGAGTCGATCATGCACTACGTCAGCTTCACGTCTTCAGCAGTCGCATCAAGCGAATGAAAAAAAAACAAAAAAAAAAGAGTGCCTTCTACGCGGCATGATGGGTAAATGCTCAATTACAGGGTAAACGTTTGAGCCTGCTTCTGACTGTTAGCCCTGTGTGAACTGCAATCATCCCATGAAGGTCTGACTTTTGTCTTTTTTTTGATTTCAGGCTGGGGTTAGTGCTGGCTGGCTGAGCACCAGTCTCACCGCTGCAGTAGTTATTTACTGTGAAGACAGTCATTTTGTACACGAGCAGGAAAATGGAGAGCTGGGACACAACTGCATGATACCGAATAGATCATAGATCAGCCCAGATGGCATCATCCAAACACACAAAGCGATTTTATTACTATTATAACAATTATGTACACTTATTATTTGCACACACTGGTACAAAAATTATATATCGTTGTCTGTTCTCGTGCAATATGGTAATCAATAAGAGGGATTATGGCGGAGAAAGCTACGTTAAGAGATGTCCAATACATAGACTTTATGCACTTTGTTCTCTATGTTGGGAATAAATAAATAAATCCTGCGCTTTTAACTTAACACGGACGTTTTCTTTTCTTCGGTTAGACAGATTCTGTGATGTATCGCTATATGATTGCCTTGCCATATATTGATTATCACAGAATCATTGTATCGTGATATTATTGGTATCATGGACCATGTATCGCGTTAGATTCCCAACCCTCGTGAGGGAGTTTAGATGGTAAATGGACGCCAGTTTATTCATTGAGTCAAGAGCTCAGCTGGCTAGCAGACCCAGTCTCTCAAGGACTCCACCCATCATGACACCTCACCTCCCTTTCGGGGCGTGAGAGCTTCCAGATCCCTGACAATGTGCACCATTCCTTTAAGTTTAAAGTTGAGTGTTAAAAGTCCAGAGTACAGTTTTCTTCTTCACAATAACATGGCACAAATGTTTCTAAGCTCTAAAGTGGTTCAGGTTTGTCTTCCTTCATAGAACTAAAATGTGGGGAAAGGCCTGGTTTTCTTCTCGTCTCTGCATCTGGATTTCTCCACTGATCCAGCCCCCCCTCCACCCCCACCCCCACCCCCCATCCAAACTCCAGCACCCCATCCCTCCCTCTTTCTCTCTTCTGCGTGCTCTATTTTCTCCCATCCCTTCACTCCACCACGGGTGCAGACATCTAGTCAGACACAGAGTGTGGATGGAAAATATGACTGAATCCTTCCCTGGCTTCAGATAATGTGCAAGGCTGCTGGTGAGCGTGGCAGCACTAAAAACAGGGGGAAGCTGAGAGAGAGAGAGAGAGAGAGAAAAACATAGCAGATCCTGAGACATTTATTGAAAAGGGATGGTCACAGTGGCTCATAAACTGAAGCAAATAACTTCCATCTTTTGTCAAATGTTCAGTTTCCACTGAAAACATTTAAAAAAAAAAATCTTGCTTTGCAGCAATCACTTGGTAAACTGAGAGCAACCTTGAGAATTACTTTTAATTCTAGTAGCGAATCAGAGGAAACCCTCTATGTGACCCCTCAGTCATCAACGTTGTTGAATACTTACACGTTAGCACAACGTCAGAGGCCACAAGACAAAAACTGAAGAGTCCCACTGAGCATGTGGGGGTGTCGTATTTCCCTGCCACAATAGCTGAAGCGGTGGGAGGAGCTTCTGCAGTGCAGGCAGAGCAGAGATAAAACAATGATGTAGGGATGGAATATTTTTTCTGGATCACACACACACAAAGGAAAAAGTGATTTTCATTCTAACTCCAAATAACTTTTCAAATTTCAGACATGAGAGATGTCGGTGTTGTCTTCCCATTCCTCCCTCAATGTAGTTTCCTGGTGACCTGCAGTCTGGGATGGTTTTCACACTGGTCTTTCCCCACATCTGGGAAAGTTACTTTAACTTCAGTGTCTTGTCTTTTTTTTCTCTCCCTCGTTTATTTCTCCTTTGCTTTTTCTGTCACCCTCTTGTCGCGCACTCTGCACAATCACTAAGATTTTTTACCATACCCTAAGAGTCGTAATTAGAGGCCAAAGTCAGACTTTGTCACACAGTGAGTTTGCGAGGAATGATTTGGGGGGAAATGAGCTCAGAGATCCCGTCTGGAAATGTCGTTACTCTTTCTGCCCTGCCGCCCCTCTGCAAGAACTCATAAATACTGTGGCCTACAGAGATGTTCACATGTGAAGGAATGGTGGGGAAAGTAGGAGGTGCAGATGAGAGAGGAAAAAGAGAGAGAGAGAGAGAAACCAACAGAGAAGAGGGCAAGGAGAGGAAATAAAGAGTGCAAATGAGTAGGAGGAGGCACTTGATTTAAAGCAAAAGTAGGAGGTTTACTGTCCACACTGACGCTCCGTTAATTGAACTGAACTTACAGAGAGAAGAGTCAGAAGAGACAGCAGGTAACCTCAGACTCAGGGAAGCTGAGAATGGAAATAGCGAAGCCTGTAACTATGTGGGGGGAAAATTCCCATCTGTTGTGTGACTCATACTCTCCTCTCTGCTAAGAGGTGAAAATGAACTAAATTCACATTTGTGCACTGCTAATAAAAGTCTTTGGATTATATCAAGAGTACAAAAGCATTTTTCATTCACACACACAGAGACATATGTGTATGTGTATATGTATATATACATATATATATATATATATATATATATATATATATATATATATATATATACATACATATATATATATATATCTATTTGCTGGAATCACTGAGCATCTCTAGTGTGAATTACCATCAAGTGTTCTTAAAGGTGAAGTGTTTTGGTATCATTTGATAAACCTTTTAGTATTAAAACTAATACTGATTGCATGGTAAGTGATTGGCCTGTACTCTCTGTCCCAGGTTTTTACTGTGAGGCCGTAAAATACAAGCTGTCATGTTATCTCCGTTTTGGCAGTCTGCATCATGTTGGACTTTGTCTCTCACTAACTTTCCCCAATATAGATGAGCAGCAGTTAAAGGCATTAGTCTACCTGGCTGCAGTACTGCAGCCTCTGGATATCTGGATATCCGCTCTTATTATTATTATACAGAGGTACTTCACGGAGTTATCTGCCATCAGTGAAAACATTGCAACTCTCTTAGTTAGGTTCACATCAAAGTGCACAATCGCCAGGTGATTTGCAAGAGGGATTATGGGGGAACATTTTGTTTCATCTGATGCCTCAACTGATGCCCACACAGTTCATAAAATAAATGTTTTTTTTTATTATGTCATCTGTATCTTCAGCTAGAGTTGAAGACACAAAATCAATTTAAATATATATATAGTATTGTTATTCTTACTAAAATAATAATAATAATACTTATTGTTATTATTATTAGTAGCACCTGGGGCGTCTCAGTTTCCCACAGTTTACACTCCTGAATCCTTTGCAGGCGTAATCACTGCTTCCTTGGGTCATAATCTTCATCCCCAGAAAACTGATCCAAATCCTTGACTTCCTGAGTTGTGCTGCTCACAAACAGATAAATATAACCTACTTGGCAAAGGTAGTAAACAAAATGTTAGCATGTATTTGAAGCAGAGCATTAGATAAACAGAAGTGTGCTTAATGACAAGATTAAGTGCAAAGTAGACTTAAAGTAGTCTTTTCACTAGATACACAAATCAAAGAGACTCTAAAATACTGTGTCTAAATTTTGAGCATCGAGGCCTCAAGGAAAAGGAGTTACACTGTATCAAGTTGCTGACAGGCTTACTGAACAATCAGTCATAAGTATTTTGTTATAAGAAGTACACAGAGTGAGTTTAAAATGATTGATCAGTTATGTAAATTGTGCTGAGCTGCATTTTTTCCCCTCAGTTGTTGCAGCATCAAATCATCTGCAAAAGAGAAACTCATGTTTTACTTGGTCTATTTCTCCTTGCAGCGCTTCACTCTTGAAGACACTGCAGTCTCACAGAAATATTAATCTGTGCACCATGTGTGAAGGAAACAAGGGAAAGAACTATAACTGCAACCACTCTAATACATACTTAAAAAGAAGCAGGTATGTACAGTACGTACCCTAGGGGTGGGTTAAAATATCGATTTGGTCATATATGGATATATATGACCATTACTTGACGTCTTCTCGCGGTGGCGCTGTTCAATGAATGAGAGAAACTTGAGTGGAAGTTACTTGACCTGAAGAAGAGGTAGTTTACAGCGGGATAATGGTGGAAAAAAGCTACATTAAGAGATGATACCCTGTGATTCCCACCCCAAACATCCACTAAATATATACCATGTACTGTGTAAGCTGTGATTCTAATGCAAACTCGTGTGTCATCAGGGCTTTGACTCACTTTTACCTGGTGGCAAACCTCTCATCACATTCTGCCTGGGTTGTTTTCTCAAGGCCCCCAAGCTCCCAGTGACATCAGCACATGGCAGTGAGGGATGAAAAGATGCCTCAGCGTGGATCCCTCCAGGGCCGAGCAGGGAGGAACCACAGGAATGATGAGCAGAGGTAAACAACACTTGTGCGTGTTTGTTTATTTTATTCATGTGACAAACAATGCGTGCTTTTAACGTTTTTGTGCTCAGACTGGTGAAAAACAAGGAGTTTATTACCGTTTAAACTAGAAGATTTTCAAATCTGACTTGATTTTAAAAATAAGGGGAGACCACGGACACAACAACATATTTTGTAACCGATTTTCTTGACGTTTATTCAGGGAGGAAATTCCAGGGATTTGGGATCTCACCGAAACTCACGTGATGTAACATGACTTCAGAATATAAACAGACATGGATGCGGACTGGTGGCATCATCAGTTCGTAGCTGTTGTGTGCGCGATGTTTTGTGCTGAGAAACACAAAAAACTGTTGATGTAGTCAAGGCTGAGGAGGCGGGATCAACTTGACAAGTTATGGTTCTAAACAACAGTACGTAATGTACGTTTCCCGGTGAAGTTACTCTCACTGGTTATTGCAGGGTTCTGCTCACGCCCCCAATCGCTGTTCACTCGTAAATATCAAACATGGACTCTGATGCGTCTGATCATGTTAATATCGCGTCTGTTGTGGCCAGTTCTAAACCGCTTCCTCTTCTTTAATCAAGCACAAAGTCTCTTTCTCTCTTCACGCTGGTTTATTTTGACTTTTCACAAAAAACTTAATGAATGATAACGTGAGGTCGAAAACAGTGTCGATCCCCCGTTCCACCTTCTATCATTGGCTCAGTGTCCCACCCCCTCTCTTCTCTACCGGCTGCCCTCTAATTTGGCTTCTTATTGTCTCAAAATTAATATAATTAACATAAATCAAATATTGAAATAAATTAGAATAAAACATAAACAATAACAAAAATGAAATGGCAATCAATCTATAATATAATTGTCATCAGTCTTGTCATGTCTAAAACACTACAGAGCCGAGCACAACATGACCTTCCACAGGTCTCTTTATTTCTCTGCTCTTTCACTGTTACACATCTTGTCTGAATCTGATGATGCTGTGGCAAATCCAGTCGGTTAAAAAAAAAGAAAAGAAAAGAAAAAAAGGAGGAAGTACGAATGAGCAAATGTCACTCCTGAGCATGTGCAGTAGACCTCCGAGCGCTCCAATGGATCCAGCTTTCAGTCCACCTCAAAGTGTGCTGAGCTCTTCAGAGAGGCTGAGAAGAAAAAAGTGACCTCAGTTCAAAAGAATGCAATGTGGTCTGAGTTCCCTCCCTGAACATCCAAAAAAGATTTCTCCTAGCCCACTTTAACAGAGGGAGTGTATATGGATTGCGCCGTTTAAATGGGCACGCAGCCGCTTTTCTCCTCCTCGTTTCTCGTCCTCGCTCATTTTCGCCTCCTTTTTCATGGGGAGGATGTGAGTGAAGTTGCCACGTTAAATGCATTCTCTCTTCCCCCTGAGCAACGGCTCTCACATTAAGAGGCCGTTACTGTACGCTGCATGGCAAACGTCTTTTATCCTCGTCACATAAACAAGTAAACAAGCTGTGATTATAACCTAACCTTTATAGTCCATACAACAACATAACCCAAAGGCTGTGGCCACACGAGGCGCTCAGAGGCTAATGCTGACAATTTATTCTGATTACACGAGCCGATAGCACTTCCTTTTGCCACGCCTTCCCTTTTTTAAGGTTTAATATGCAATTGTGAGATGTGTCCCTGCTTATCTTCTTCCTGCCCTGAATTCCCCTTTGTGTTGCACAGCAATGGAAAAGAAGATGGTACACTTTTTTTTCTAATATTTTGTTCTCCTGAATAAAGCTCAAAAATGTGTTTGGGTGAAAGGGTTAAGAGAGGACGATAGGATTCTTGTCATTTTAGTGTGTCAAACCAAGGTGACAGCATTATTAGTGTCTCTGATTTGACCATGTTGAGATTGTGCAGTGGAGGCCTCAGGAGCAGAAATATCATGCCTGATGAGATATCCTAGTGCCAGGCAGCCACATGTTCAGAAAGTACTGCTGCTGAGGAGGAGGAGGAGGAGTTAAGATTTATGCTTGCCTTCTGTGTCACCCAGAAAATGCACGTCTAACAGCTTTCAGATGTCTGATGGGGAGGACGTCTGGAGGATGGTGGTGGTGGTGGTGGGGTTGGAGAAGTCTTTGTTTGGATTGTGTTATGCAAAGTATCCTAATGGTTTATTCTAATCTAGTCGTGAGCTATTTTGCAATTGACATTATGTGGACCATTGGAAGTAGGTGAAGGGCAGCGATGTGTTTGCAGGGCAGTGTGGCAGCTATGAAAAGCTTCCACTCACACACTCACTTTCCAATTCATATCTAACGTGGATTCTCCGAAGACATGATCCAAAACAATAGCACTACCAAATAAACTAAAAAAAATTTAAATGACCAGTGTATGTGAAGATTACTGCTTTAATTGCAAGTGTGATGACTCATTGTGTATTTTCATAAATAGTGAATGATACAGTAATGAAGAATTCCAAAGTCCATATGCTGAAAGAATAATGTTTACAATTTAAGTTCAAGTGTGTTTGATAATTGGTACTAAACATCAGTATTTTGCAGTCATAGAAAATAATGGACAAATAACATTTTGTGTGTGTAATGGCACTAGACAAAAAGTCAGAGGATTAAACCTGTTTCCACCAAGCTGTACAGTTTGGTTACATTTGGTACTTTAGGTAATTATTTGCAATTTGAAGTTACCATTGGGGGTTAATCATCACTTCTGGGAGATAATATGGAAAAGACACAAAATGTAGATTTCTAACTATATTTTAAATTAAAACTGAGAGCGGATTTGTGCAAGCTGTAGTGTGTTGTGGTGGTATGATGCTACACTATTTACGTAGCTGATGTAGCTATCACCATTCTGGCAGATACGCCCTGCAGTGGAAACACAGACAAGATCAGGGTTTACCATCTCAAACTGTGGAAAAGTGGAGATCTGAAGTGCACTGTGCCGTTTGGTGGAAATGCAGTTTCAACAGAGTCAACACTGTAGTTCTCGTAAACCTCGCAGTCTATTGGTAGATGCTGAGGAATCACAGGTGTTTGGACACTGGTTAAGTAAAGTTTTCAGCTTCTGGTACTAAATAAAAGTCACGTTAATCGGCAAGATCACTTCATGTCTTCATTTCGTTGGAAGCAATGTTAACACGCCAAATGTTTCATAGCAGAAACATGTAGTGGGAAGAAGTTATTTTCATTTTTTGTTATACGATGAAATCACGTTATCAGCTGCTATAGGTTTTGCTGGTTTCCTGTCTGAGTTCAGTAATAATGATCCGCCTCCCGTTTCCCAGTCAAAGTGAGGCCTGTCATTACAGCACAGACCTATAATTCTTCACTTCTCTCTATGCACCTGTGCATGCAGTTAAGTTGAAACTCACTTGAATCGTTTCGGAAACAGGTGAGCTCTCTGATCTGCGCACAGGTTCTAGTGTTTTTACTATAATATGTGGCGACTGGAGTTTTAAGAGCCAGTGCTGTCCTCCTGCATTTAACTGCATCAGTTCAAGTGTCAATTAAGGACAAAACAGTCTGTGCTATGGCATCAGTTTCCTGACATTGTTAGCTTGTAAGCTTTCAATTTCTAGTCGTGTATCAATTGCTCAAACACTTCTTTGGAAGTTTCAATATTCAATATTCTCTTATCCTATCTGCCAGTGCCACACTGACTTGAAATAAGCGGCTGGGAAACTCAACATAGTGAGTGAATATCACAGTGACTGAGTCCCAGGCTTTTTCTTTTCTTTTTTTTTTTCATTGCACTGAGACTTAACTCAATAAACTTTCATCCTAAAATAAATGCAAAATTAGAGGGTTATAGAGTGAAGGAAAAAAGGCCACTGGGCTTGGTTCTTGGCCCCACGCACACACACAGCCGCTGTGGAGTTTTCTTTCCTGTCTCCTATTATTCCTTCTCTTCTGTCTGGGTGAGTCAAGAAAGAGGGAGAGAGAGAGAGAGGGACAGAAGAAAGTAGAGAAGGAGAGAGTGCAAGGGGGAGGTGAAAACAGAAATAGAAAGACAAAGAGGAAAGAGAGGTGAAGGGAATGAACAGAGCAGTTGCACTCTCCAGTCTTCTCCAGATTTTAAATGACGTTAAAAGTAGAAAACTTGGAAGGGGTTCAAGTGCAGCCATTTTGTGAAGTTTCAACCAACATTTGAAAGTTGTAGCCTCTATAAAAGAAACACACATGTAGAAGCAGTGATTTGACATAAAGGCTGCCAATGCCAGCTAACACTGGAAGAAAGGAAGGCCGTCAGTCCATCACTGGGCCATTTACAAATTTCCCTTTCGTCTGAAAACAGCGCTTTCACTCATTTGCGTCCGACCCAACACACCTGGAAACAACCTTGCCACTCAGCTTGCGTTGGATGTGCTCTAATGCAGACGATACTGAAATCCTTGCAAAACTTTCCAAACACCGTCCTCCGCTCAGTTTTGCTTCCAGTCACATTCCTGGGAGATGTGTTTAATGGCTGAGCCATGAATGTGTCCAAGAGTGACAAAGCCAGATGTTTTTGGACGCTGCTCCTGCAACCTGAGCGAACATTGTCTCCGCAGCAGCCAGCTGTGTGATCGATATTCACCGTAAAACAAGAGTCTTGTTGGAAAATCCTCCTCAGTGAGGACTGATGTGGTGTTTTCTGTTGATTCTTTTTTACAAAATTAGCTTTCCCTCATGTCACATCCGTTGTCTTTTACTGTATCGTAAAAGGTCTGTTTGTTTAGGAACGTCACTCAGTGCGTTGCGATTCATATGCAAAGGCCCTCGCAGGTCATCAAGTGCACTTTTAATGGATGCTATTGCTGCTTTAATTAAACGAGGGCTTTTTATTTGAGGTGTTTCAGCACCTCTGGGTGTTTTATAATAGCTATTGTGCATCTGTTGCTTAACAAGGAGCCACAAACCAATTTGTAGCCCTTGCAAAAGTGTACAGTAAGTTGAGGATCTCAAAGACCCCGACTGAGGGCTGCATTGTGATGTTTAAGGTCATAAAAAATCAATATGGGAATATAATTATTGTCATACTGTATCAATGAGGTTTAATGATCAATGAACCGTCTTTGTTTTGTGGTAATAACAGAAATATTTGTATGTGATGCATGAAGTTCACAGTTTCTGGCTGAGATTATTTATTAGTTCATGTTTAAATGTATCTAGAGGGAAATTGTTTTTTTCTATTATTATTTTGTGCAATTTTATTGGGATCAGGCAACATCAGGACTTATATATTTTTTCATTCATGCCACAGTGTTTGACACTTTTTCATAGACTGAATATAAACGTCTCCCACTACATAAAAAGGCAGCAAAATATCCAAGATAAGGTGCTGCCACTTTGCAATTGTGATATAATTTGGAGACAAGAATCTGCACAGTAGTGCTCACTGGACGGGTTCATGGGTATTGTGTGATTCCATTGGCATGACTTGTTAAGTTGTGTACAATAGAGCTGAAATATGCAAAGATGGCTCCATGGTCCAGGGATGGGCACATTTTTAAAAATTGGACGATACTTCTGTGCTGATAAATAAGAGTTAACTGACGGCATATGATATCTGATGAAAACTAGAGATGTCAATGGACACACTTAATGTGAGAAGGGCAAACATTCAGTGTCTTCAAGCTTTTGAATAGTGTGAGATTTTGCTGCTTCTTCCTCATCCTACATATTCAATGATCTAGTAAGCAATTGAATCATAATCAGAGGCCACAAACAATTAAAGTAAAGTTCAAACCTTACTTAACACCTGGTATTAAATTAGGTCTAATTAGAATAATGTTTAAAGTCTTTACTACCTAGGCCATAAGTGCTGATTGCCGCCACAGGCCGTTTGCTGGTGATTCAGCAGTTTAAACTACAGTATGTCACCCCCCCCCCCCCTACATAAAGCTTCCACTTAACTAATGGATAGCATACGCAAGATAGAGGTAGAGGTATCCAAGATGGGGTGGCAAAGTCTACAGAATTTCTACCAGGAGATGTTGTGTTTTCAGACAAACCCCTGAGCTCCTGCTGGTCAGAGAGCTGTAGAGAGTGGGGGGCTGCAGTTCCATGTGTGGAACACAGACAGCTGGTAATTAAACTTTATGACACGCTGACACGGCTGCATCCTTCCACCCAGGTATAATGTGTTGCTGCTTATTGTGTAAGAGAAACTCTGACGGTGAAAAGCAGCGCGCTGTGATTTGAATGTGAGTCTTCACATCAAACCAGATGTAAGCATGAGAAGCTGACGTCCACACGCCTTCTGACGGTGATCAAGAGAAACACAGTTTACGTGACACAGGCAGCTCATCCCAGTCGGGGGGTGGGGGGGAGGGGTGCACTGATTCAACTGGACAATACCTTAAAGGCTGGATGCACTCGACAAGAATTTCACTAAATGTAGCTTCAGTCAGGCCAGCCCACATGCAGCTCTGCAATCAGGGTTAGGGTTCCACGTCACAGCTCAGATGCAGCTCCAGATACACTGGGATTAAAAAAAATCTGACTTTGATGCCACATTTTATAGGTTTCTGTTCTGCACAAAGCAACTCACTGCTGAGTCTATAAGGTTAGGGACAATTGTCCAGATATTGTGCAAAATGCAGACTTTGTCAATGACTTGTCAGGAAAGAAAGTACCATGGAAGACACGCAGAAGAGAGAAGAACGCAGAGGAAACAGCAGCAAAAGTTTTCCACGTCACATGTTTAACTGCAATAAGCACAAGCAGAGAGTTTAGGGCGAGTTGGGAGTGGGCGGGAGGTGATGGATGCTGGAGTTATGATTGGACACAGCCGGTTGCCCATATTTAGATTAGTGTCATGTCCCTCCCTGGTTTGTGTTCAGCTGTGCTTTGGAATGAAAGGCAAGATGTCTGCTTGCTCCCTCACTCCACATCACATCATGGAAACTCACTGAGAACTCGTTCACTGGCTCTGAAACTCACCTTGCTCTGTCATCTATTATCCGCCTTTTCCTTGGACACATTGAAATGTTGGAGATTTTGGAACTGAGGGCCACAAAGGCTTTTTTTCCTGGCTTGTGATTGTTGATGTAGATGGAAAGCAAATCAGTTCTCTCCTGTAACACAGTAAAGGATCTGTGTTTGCTTGTAAATCCACAGAGCGATCCACAGTCTAACAGACTGAAATGAAAATGAACTACTTTTGGTGATCTGTGCTTATTAAATACACAGTAAAACAGCAATGAACAGGCCTATCTGTGGCTCATGTTTATTTGACTTCCACCACTAGCCATTTCTTAAACTTCATATTCGGTGTCATTGTGTTTGCTTCCCAAATTATCTCTCCCTCTTTTTTTTTTTTTTATCTGTCCACGTTTACAAGCAAAAAAAGTTTTAAAAAAAAGAAGAAGAAGAAGAAGAGAAGGAGGAGGAGGTGCACTTCTTTGCCTGACATGAAGTATCAGCTTTTCATTTCCCAGGCCTGCCACATCAACAATGGGAGTATACTTGGCCGAAGTGCAAAGAGGAGGAACAGAAAGTGTTGAGACAAAAAAAAAATTAAGAATTGACCACAGAATGGAGGGGGAAATGGAAGCAGGAGCAGTCAGTTCTGGCAAAACTGACTTAGTTTGGTGATGGTAGATGAATATGCACTTACTTTACACTGTTACGCAATTTATTCGCACATATTCCCAGTGTCTGGTGTTAGGTGATGCTGATGCTGCTGTTAGTGTCTTAAATCAGGGGATAAAACAATGGTAAAAATAAGTATTTGTCTGTCTCTAGCGATAAGAAAATCATTGAGAAATTTAAAGAATCTGAACTAGAAAAGAGGAGCTGAGCGTGGTAAGGTCTGAAAGGAATGACTCATATTTGCAGTGCATCAAATATCTGCCTTCATGTAAAACAGCTGGTCTTAGTTAAAGCACATTGTGCAGCTCAGGGAAGAATTCGACGGCCCTTTAAAATGCTACTCTTTAAAGATGCAGCGCGTAATTTCTGCTGATTATGGTTGTTGATGATGGTGTTATTCTGACTCTGTTTGGTCTTTGGTCTCACAAACTCACTCATCTTCTACCGCTTAATCCTCCACATGAGGGCCAGTACACCCTGGACAGGTTGCCAGTCCATCACAGGGCCACACAGAGACAAATAACCACCCACAATCTGTTTTCTGTAGGAAACCGGAGAACCCGGAGAAAACATGCAAACTCCACGCAGAAAGGCCTTAATTCTGACCGGGTCGCAAAACCCGGGTCTTCTTGCTACAAAGGCAAAGGAGCATTTGTGTGTATACAGCGGTAGCACAGGGGGTGAGTGATGTGTCAGGAACAATGTGCATTTATCCCATCAAAAGACAATGTGGTTTTCTGGTTTGACATGAAATGGATGTTTTTTTTGGAAAGATGGTGCAATGTCATGGTAATGTATCTGCAGCGTGCCACTACCAGTTACAGAGGTGAGGACTTTTCATTAACTTTAACGGTTAAACCTGATAATGACAGTGGCCACACACATTCAGGACAGGATCTAGAGCTTCCTGCCCTTCCTTCTGAATCTAATGACTGCGCTCAAGCTGCACAGACAGCCACCTGGGTTATTATTGTAAGGCTCAGCAACAACATTTTATTCTTCCGACGTCCCCTTGTTAAATCCCCTGAAAAATTCTGGATAGTATCGGTGGGAGCCATCGGCCACAGGATGACAAAAAGGCCCACTGTCATGCTAAAAAAGCCTGTAACCCCTGAGATTATTAGGGAGACTGGACTCTCCTCAGCCTCTCTCAGCGTGTCGAGACACGCATTCCTGCTCCAGTTTTCCTGGAGCTCGGCCGCTTAACAGTACACTATTTCTAAGCAATTTGTGTACATTATCATGTGTAATAGAAAACAGTTTAGTTTGATATGACAAGGCTGTGTGTGTGTGTGTGTGTGTTTGTGTGTGTGTCCACTTTTTATAGGCTCACTTTACAGCTGCTGAACCATGTGAACTCCTGTATTTTGCCATAGAACTTATAAACAGTGTCAAATGTGAGTGTCTGTTCATCTGTTTCTTTGTCTGCCACATCTTCACTTTCCACCCCTTCAACACGCGTTGCTCTCTCTCTCTCTCTCTCCCTCTCTCTCCCTCTCTCTCACTCTCTCTCACTCTCTCTCATTTGTGTCCTGTCTCTACCTGTCTTGCGCATTGCTGAAGTTCTTCGTTTTTTTTTGTTTTTTTTCACTTCTTCTAACCCCCACCATGCTCTCTCGTACCTCTCCTCTACTACCACTTAAACATCCCTCAGCAGTGGGAGGGAGAGAGACACCCAAACTTTTTGCCACCCTGGGGCCACACATAAGTTCATGAGGTAGGAGTGTGTCGGACTCCACCCTCTCCTCTCGGCTAAATCCAGCCCCACAGTCCCCACTCAGCCTCTCCCTGCTTTGTCCATACAAATGTTTTTTATTCGTGCAAGTTACAGTTTTTTCTTGGTGTTTTTGTAAATTTGATGCAGCATTGGTTACAGAGATCGTCACTCCTTATGTAGAAGAGTTTGTGTGCCTTGTGCAGAGTTTGTTTTTTTGTTTTAAGAGAAGATCATAGCTATGAGACACTCCTCCCACTTCTGCCTTTGTTCCAAAAGTTATGCTCCGTATTGATGAAATATGATATCCCAGCTTAAAGGAAACATGACATTTCCGTGCCCAAATCATAGGTAATCGCAGTGCTTCTTTTCTTTAGCATGTTTTGAAGCAGGTAGAAAGGATGGATGAGGGTAACAGAGAATAGTTTGAAGACAAGGGGAACATCTTTTTTGTTCTGTCCCTGCACATGAGCTCAGTTCCTGAGCATCTGGAATCACTTCCAGCTGTACTGCTGGCTGCATCATGCTCAGTTCTGTGCTCCGACTTCAACTTCAGAACCAAAATGAGAGAAATCCTGACAAAGTCAGTCTCTAGCATGATGAATGTTTTTTTTGACTATGCACAAAAAATGTCTGCCATACTTATTCATCTTTATTCTGAACACCAAACAGAAAGACTTAAAAAACCAAAACATTTACAGATGCAGAAGCTAATTTAACCCATACAGTAACACCTATGATTTTTATGTTGCCTGTATTTAACTCTTACTAAATTACTAAAGACATTATTGTACATTATTCTTAGAAAAAAGGACAATATTAGAATTTACCCCATCATGACCACTAATAACACTCAAGTGCAAACACTAATTCATTCCTTAACTCTCTGGAAATGTCCACTATTCAGTTCCAGTTCTGGATTCACATTTGTATTGTATTACTTTGGCAGTACGACCTGCTTGTAATTTAGAGGGCACACTTTCATACGCTTTCTTTCAGCCACTGTTCTTAGTGGTATTCATAAACTCCTGTCATGTGTATTGTGGTAAACAGTATTTAAATAAGACCAAGTCTCTTTTGTGTGTGTAATTAGAGAGAGAAAGTGGCTGTGGCAGTGCCTGTTTTGTTGCTCCAGTACCTTTAAGGCAGTACAAGCCATGACAAGTAGACCAGTTCTTCACCTGTCACCTGTAGCTATATATTCCACACACACACACACACAAGCACTCAGATGCTCTCTTTGCTTTTTGTGAATGTTAGTCATCAACTAGTCAATGCTTTTTGTTCTTAAAGTTAAGTGTAAGTTATGTGAATTTGTGGCTTATTTTCTTTCTTTTAGAGGCACAAATATTAGTCAATGAACTGTTAAAATTGCATCGTATTGCATTACAGTGTCTTATCAATCATAATAACACAATCTGTCATCAATAATATACATATAAATAATCAGTTTTGGTGATTGATACAGTAGTTAAATCTCACTAGTGACTGGTTTGTTTCTCAGATATTAAAGTGATTCTTTGGGACCGTGGTTTTGGATTTTCCCCATTTCCTGACACGTTAAAGACAAATGTGTAAACTGGAAATGGGCAACTGTGACAAAAAAAACTAAAACATCACATGAATTGAAAGAGAACATTTCTATTTGACACCCTTCTCTCTTGACGTCTTTTCTCATCTGATTTAATAAACTACAACATTTGATGATTTCAGTACTGTTCCTTTGGGTTTGTTTGGTGTCACAGGTTTGGCAGCTTTCTCTGTAGAATAAAGGAGAAGGCAAAGGGTGGAGTCTCTCACTATGGTCCAAATGTTGTCTTTGTCAGTGGTGCAGTAGTTTCACTGGACTCGGTCTGTTCTGAAGACCAGACATTTGAGTTGAGAGAGGATGAATCACCAGCCAGATCATTTTTGACAGTAACAGTAACGTGCAGTCGAAAAAGACAGAGCTGAAAATTACCCGTTCGAAATGTTTATTAGACAGTGTAGTAGATTATAGAATTATTAGTAGTACATAACAGTTTTCAGGGTTTTCCAGATGTCTAATCTGAAAGGTCATATTGCCAGCGTGGTGTCAGTGCTGCAGTGAAAACATGTAGGTACGATCCCTCTGGGATAATCCCAGTGTGAGGCCTTGTCCACAGCCCCTTGGCCAGTGAGCATGGAGGCCAGAAAAAACAGCCGCCACCAATGGAAGTGCTAAAACTACACAGGATTTCACAGGAGATCAGGATCAAGGAAGTAATGTCGGTCATCTTAAGACAGCAGACGGCGTCTGAACCCATGTGTAGTGAAGTTGCATGGTTAAAAATGGAGTTTGGGTTTGACACTGTGATCCCAAAGTATGAGATAAATGAGGGATATTCTGAATGCACGAGGGAATTGAGTATGCCACCTTCTGGCCAAACGTTTCTCACATCTGTGCAAAGTGGGGAAAGTAAACAGCCACTGTGTGAAGATCAAGACCGAAGCATGTCTCGGCAAACTGTGCAACACAAATACGGAAAAGGCTCCAGCTCTAGGACACACTTTGGAGAGTGATGTGATGTCTACGTTGTACATGTCCTAAGCTGTTTATGCTCGTTCATAAAACCCCAAAACCATCTCTTTTATTTAAGCACTATCTATCCCTTGAGTCTTGCTTCAAACAAGGAAAAGTGCCACGTAAAAAAAAATAAAATACTGTACACTGTCTGCGTCCAAGCCATGTGTGTTGGCTGGAAGCCACTGAAGAGCCCCCTCTAGTGCACGATGTCTCCTTGCGTCAGGCTCGTCCCAACTTCACAAGCTGGTTCCACCATGTAAACACCCCGAGCACACAAAGACCAGCGGTGATGACGAATGCGGATGCACACAGCATTTGAGGGTTGCTCGGTGTGGTCTCATTCGATCGGGGCGAACGTGGAGGTGGTGGATGGGAGACTTTCAAGATGAAATGGTGAAATGTGATCCTCAGGATCATGCTTGAAGCATCTGCTGGAAGGAGGAGCTGCAGACGGTTGCAGAAGGGTGTGGGAGTGATTAACTCTTTCATTCAACTACAGGATCATTGTTATCAGTGCAACATGGGTGTCTTTCTTTAAATATGTAATTGTCAATATTCCCAAATTCTGATCGTTAACCTGTGTTGTTGTGGCTTTTTTTTTTTGGTTGAGCAGGTGGTGTTTGCTTAAAGTTTTCTCTAGAAATACTCCTAGTTGCTTTATGCTATGGAGCACTGGCTGAATGCACACTGTCATGTGGCCCAAAATACAAGTATTGCAAATACCTGAAGTCTAGGTGATGTCATTACAGGTTTTGCTTATCGCAAAAAACCTGCCAAAATATAATAAAAAAATCCTATTTATTCTCAAATAAAACCAAAGCAGTAAATCTGTTGTCGCCCATACATTTGAGAACTAAAAGCCATGCTGCTTTCTTGCCACTGTCGGTCTGAGCTTTGAACAAAATCAGTTGTGTTTCCTTGTCGAACAAAGAGTAGAAAACTGGGGGAAGCTGCCATTTTCCTTGGATTTTCCATTTAGCTCAACAGAAAGTTGGCCTGGAGCAACGATCAGCTGTCACTGGAGAGGAGGCCTGTGCAGCTAGTTTGATTAAATCCACAGCAAAAGACACACACATAAGGACATTTTTCACTTGTTTTTTTTTACTTTGTTTAGAAGTCACCTCTCAGTGGCATTGAACTTCTTTGGTTGTTCTGATTTTGCGTTTTTAAAGCAGTTGGCAACCATAATATTGCATCACTGCCTCCTTCTAGATTCTTTCCCCTTCTGGATAAAGGCATCAAACATCCCCAGTGGATGCGATTGCACCTCATTTTTTCCCCGTCCTCATGCCTGTAAGCTCTGTCTCATCCTGGCTGTAGCCTTTAGACTCGAGTCTTCCTCTCATCTGGATTGTCTGAAACTTTCTTACAAGAGACTTCAGATTGATAGCAGCTGTGGCTGTTGGCTCGGTTCAAGCTGTGGGAGGCTGCAGCGGGGCCAGCGGGGCGGAGCTACAACATCTGGAAAAGGGGGAAAGCTGGCTGAAACACTGAGACGAGAGCACAGCAACATGGATACTCTCTGAGCCAATGCTGCTGCCAGTGTGTTTGCAACTTAACTGTTTAATCTCTGCCCTTGAATGGTTTCAGGTGATTGTGAGTTGTTGTACTATGTTCTTTGTCTGCCACATCTTCACTTTCCACCCCTGCAACACGCGTTGCTCCCTCTCCCTCTCCCTCTCTCTCACTGATGTACTATAATGTGGCGTCGTTTTAAAAGTCTGCGTCTATGTGGTCGAGAGTGTTAGTCAGAGTGCTTGGTGAACAAAGTGGAAAGAGTGGACTGTAGCTGTTGAGAGCCGACCCTGTGGGCCCCTCTGGTTTAGAGCATGTCTAAACATGTGGGAGCCGTCTGTGAAAGGAAAAAGGAGGAAGGGGGTTGAGCTGTTGCTTTTGCTGGTCAAGAAAACCTTTTCTCTCGCTTTACAACTGACTTTCTTTTCTGTAAAACTCTTGACTGCTTCCTGAGAAAAATTAGATTTTGCCTCTTCATTTTCAGAACTTGCTGTTTGCAATTTACTGCTTGTATGTTGTAAAGCATTCCCAATACTCAGTAATACTACAAGCAAATAAAAGCCACCATTACAGATGTTTTTCTTCTGAAAATAAAAGCAGGTAACACTCTTCTATAAGACAAGTTTTATTAGTTTTTAAATGTCACCTATGGACATAATCAAGAATAAAATAATTAAGAAAAGGAGACTAAACAGGGTAGTGTTACCATCAATACAGCACAAGAACAATGTATCATAAGTTAAAACACTCTAAATCACTCTATAAAACATTTCAAAATAAGCGTATTTCATGATCGTTGTTTTTTTTAATCATAAAATCTAAAAAAAAAACAAAAAAAAAACACTTTCTATATCTCCTGCCTGTAATAATCTGTTAATGACAATGACTTTACGTAACCAGGTTATGAGAAAAAATTGCGGGGGTTCATCCACCTCCAGTACTTCATCTCTTATAACTTTTATTATTATTAATAATGATAAGAATAACAAGGTCCAGTCTGTAAGAATGAGTGACATCCAATGGCAAAATAACAAAGAATTGCCCTCTAGAAACATGACGTGTGAGTGAATGGGTGTGAATGGGTGACTGGCAAAACTGTAGTGTGAAGCAACTTTGAGTAGAAAAGCGTATAAAAATACAGGCCATTTACTACATGGGTAGTATTTTACATTTGTACCTATTAAACCCTCTGAAATGTTGCACTCTTTACCCTGTAGGAAAGCACTGGGATAACTCTAAATGTATTAAATGTAACCTTTTGATATATAATTTAACATTAAGTCAGTCATAATAGTTACTGGGTTATAAATCTAAACCCTTATGTTCCAACCTAAAACCTACAACCCAAATATTGTTCAGCCATGGTAACTTTTGCTTTTGTTGGTAATGTTTACCATGTTTATTTATTATTCCTTTTACAAACTGATATCTGTTAAAGTGCAGTAGACTCCAAGACCCTGGGTTTTGAACAATTTAGACCAAAGACCACAATCATTACGATAAATGAAAAGTCAAAAGATCATCAATGACATTTCAAGACATCATGTGGGAACATGAATGGCAGAAACAAAGTCACTGGCAAGCTTTACAATAGCTGTTGAGACCTCATGGTAGTGTTAGAGGGTAAGTCAGGACATAACCAGGATTAAAAAATTTCGACTTGATTTTTAGGTCAGACGGTTTGACTGGGTTTATGCACTTTTCTGTTTACAGCTTTGTGAATCACTCAGAGCACAGTTGCACAGGAAAAGTAAGAGTTACTGTGGATGTCACGTTTATTTCTGGTGAAGTGGTGAACTTTATCTTGCCATGGTAATTATACACTATGGTCTACTGAATTTTTCAGCCAGGCAAAGTCAGTATAATTAACGTCTGTCCCTCCCTTTTTGCCCTCGCTCCTTGAACTAGCCTCAGTTTTGCATTTTTACTTTTTATTCTTATATATGTAAAAAATAAATCAATCAAATAACAGTATAACAGCAGTGAACATGCAGGCTTCAAGCAGCTCTGACAGAGTGAGCTTTCCCTGGGTTTGCATAGCAGAGGGATGGAGGTTGACAGAGTGAGCGAGGTACTGGCATCCCACCGGCTGCATGGACAGAAGGGGCATTCTTCTCCATCGGACCCCCCACCCCAGACTAAGTCATCTCCTACAGACCACAGTTTGTCAGCCAATCTGCCCTCCGTTTACTGAGGAAATGTTCACTTAGTGCAGGAAGTCTGAGGTTTCCACCCTTACGTTTGATTTCAGGAGTTACCCAAACAACACTGGGGTTATAGGTACGGTCAGAACAACATAGGTGGGAACTAAGTCCTGCAGAGATTTCTGATGTCATTTCACCTGTAAATGGTGTATAAATCGCAAGTAAAATATAATAATAATCTCCTATTACACCCAGTGCTATATTATCATGACTCTTAGTAGATTTAAAACACATTTTTCCAAATGATTCATGTGTTTTGTGATGTATATTTTTAAATTTCAATACGCATGTGTGTTTTCTACAGTTTATTGATTATGTACAGTGAAAAACTGCCCTTTTTATAAAGCAAAAAAACTCAAAGAATTATGTGATGTACATACAATTATCATATAGATGAATGCATTTCAATAGCATGTGTCAAAACAACAATTATTAAAGATTGGTGCCCCTAATATAAAGGTAAAATCATTACATCAAGTCAGCTGAGTTGAAGATTCCCACATTCTTAAATTTGAATGTGAAACAAAAAGGTACTTTATTTTACAGAGGATACAATTTACTTGTGTTTATGGTTGTGTGCTTGATCATGAACAAAACAATATTATAATTCAACAAAAATAAAGCAACGGTACACAAAAGAAAAACCAGAAAATGAGAGGCGACAGTCCAGAGTGTTAGTATAAACCACCAGACATAAAGCTCTACCAAAAACACTTAGATTATTATGGACTATTTTTCAATCTACATCTGAAAGTTTTAATTTATTATTTATTTATTTATTTTATTAAGTATGCACAGACAAAACACTATACAGGATAGAATAAGAAGGGTTTTTTTCTGCACTTCCCATAGAAATTAAGAGTCCCATTGCATCAATCTTGTGCAGTTTCACTAATGGCCTGCAGGGGAAGTGCAAAGCTGACTCACTGCAGCTTCTTCTTAGCAGGCTGGGCCAGCTCTCTGGCTTTCCTCCTCTTGAGCTTCTTTTTGAGGAGGAGCAAGTCGATGTAGACGATGTGATCCAACACCGCAGAGGAACAGAGGAGTCCACCATGTAGAGCTCCAGCGATCCCACAACTGAACACGTCCTGACCTGGAACACAGACACACACACACACACACACACACACACACACACACATACAACATGGTGGATGAGAGAAGACCACATGGAGTCTACACTGAGATTGTTGGCTTTTCCTTACAAACACTTCAGATAATACACTGTCTTGTTTAAATCTTTCTCACAGTTATTTTCTGAAATATGCTACTATACTAATCTTGTAAAATTGTTTTGTTTTCTTTAGAATCACAATATTTCTGGTCAGATTTCAGGTCTGAGAAATGGATGAGACACATGAATGTTCATACCTGACAAGTAGAGGTTTTTGACTGGAGTGTTGCACCTGTTCCTCGCCACAGCCTCAGCATGGAAACGGTCAAGGTTGTGTTCAGCTGAGTACATGGCTCCGCGCTGGGCACCAAGGTAGTGCATGTTGGTCAGTGGTGTTGCCACATCCTGGAAAACCAACTGGAAAACAAGTCATAGCCAATTTATACTTCAATCCACTTTAAAAAAAATACAAATAACATCTCAGTAACCTTGAGAGCTTTCGCAGCTAAAACTGGAAGCATATTGGAAGAATTAGGTTGCATCTACCTTGTCTCTGATTTTAGGAAACAGTGTGCAGGCCCAGTCAAACAGGTTCTTAGCGAATCTCATCTTGTAGTCGTAATATTCGTCACCCCTTTTGCGCACAGTCGTGTCCTTCCAGTCCTCAAACCACTCGTACTTCACCATGGTCAATATTGTCATGCAAGATTTTCCTGTAAAAACATGTAGATGATTTTTGTGTTCATAAGTGGTGCAGCTTTAAAAGATGTTTTAGTCGACTACTTTTTTATTGAAGTGGCCTCAGCTTCATTATCTTTTGAAAATTAGGTGCAATTGTTGTAGGGAAAGAAGTGTCTTTGTACCAGGGTGTCTAATGTTGGCTTCTGGGTCTTTGGAAGAAGGCATTGTGATGAACATCATGGGGATGTTATCTGGTGCTTCCTCTTTGTTCAAGGAAAAGAAGTCATCCATCCTGTGAGGGAAAAAAAGGGGAACATTTAATCTTGCCCTCCCAAAGTCAAAGCATCAAAAAAATAATCCACAAGAATTAGCTGTAACCTGAATTGTCCTTTACAGCCACCTAGAGGATAAAAAGGGAACTGTCTTGCTTGGTTGAATATTGTGGAATGGTTACCATATAACACACGTTCCTGGATGTAAACCATTCAATACATATTTTTGCTTCACAGTGACATTTTTCTTCTGCAACATATGAAACAAGAACAATGATAAATGAGGCAATGTTCCTGGTAGTAACTAAGGCGTCACTGAGGAGTCACTACTACCTTATACAATAGTGCCCCCTTGTGGTTATAAACAGCTGCATCCCCGGCAATTGTGATCACCCCTCTGCAAACTTACGACTTGTCCATGTTGTTGTTCTTGAACAGCCAGAAGTTGGTGGACACGAGGTCCAACTCCTCCGCAGTCCCATCAAAGCCAGAGAAGACCAAGAACGATCCTCTGCCATGTTTCATCATGTTCAGTCGTTCCTGAATACCTGAGAAGTGAGGTGAGTGTTCACACTGAAGCTTGTTATACTGTATGTATGTGCCGACATAGAATTTATGATTCCTGTCACTCACCGTCCTGGACTTGAACCTCTGGTGGAAGAAGTTTCTGGAAGGTGGTGAAGACGCCACAGTTTGAGACGACCACTGGTGCATGAACTTCCACTTCCTCCTGACCTTTCCTCACTTTCACACCTGTCACAGGAAGAAAGCGTTCAGTCAAGTTACCTAATTAGCATGTTGCCATTGACAGGTTCTCAGTTCTCACCGTAAGCTGCCCCCTTCTCATTAACCAGGATCTGGGAGACAGGAGCTCTCACCAGGCAGTTTCCTCCATATTTCTGGATAGTGCGAATGATGTGGAAGGCGATTTCACTGGAGCCGCCTTTAGGGTAGTAAGCCCCTCGTTTGTAGTGATGATTCAGGAGGGCATTGATCAAAATACTGGAATCCTTTGGAGCCACACCTGAGTATATTAAAGAAAATTTACTTTACACTACATTGTGCTCAAACTGGTCCCTCATCCATTCATCAAATGTCACACTGTTAAACTCCTGAGCCCCATTGTCACATCCTGTAGTCAGGAGGATTTAGAAATATTCCTGAATAATATAATATATATCGATACTTTTCAATTAGAAAATTTCATCCAATATGAATTCTGTCTTCTGCAACAACTTTAACTTAGCAACAATGGACACAGAAGGCATTACAACTGTGATATTACTGTATCAATGTTTCAAATTAAAGTATTATATTCAGGCGTTTACATCCATAGCGGCGTTTACATCTAAAAATATAAATTTTTCTATGTAAAAAAACATTCCGTCACAGTGCATCATCAGTGTGTTGTGCAGATTTTCTGGGGTTTATACACACTGTCAAAGTATTTACATTGAGTAGAATTTGCATTGCCATTAGTGTCTCAGTGTTCTCATTCTGAAGAAGAGAGGCTAACAGTCTTACTTTTTGTCTGCTTTTCACCACGGTGCCCTTTTTGCAGACTCACCATAGAAAAGGTACGAGAACATGATATGCAGATCCTTGTTGCTCGTCAGGGTGTTCACAAATTGTGTTGCACCCGTACCAGAATAGCGGAAGACTGGTGAGAAGAAGTTTGCAATTCCTGACTTCAGCAGGAACAGAGATATCCACTGAGGAATCAGCTTTAAAGTTGCCAGGTAGTGTGTCTTCTTAGCTACAACCTGTTGGAACATGGAAGAGTTTTAAATGTATTGTTTGCATTTAGGAGGGACTGAAATGTGTCCACTTTCGCTTGAGTACCTTCATTAATTTGAAGTATGCCTCGATGGCCTCAGTATCATCAGGAAATTGTTTCATCAGATGAGTTTTCATCTCAGTTTTACCAGAGACCATGGTGTACTCCCTCATCTCATCACCCAGGCCGATCCGGATGGTGTCAAAATGTTGCTCTAGCTGTTGGAACTCGAGTTGGCCCTCAGAAATCTGGTCAAAGGCGATCCGTAGCAGACTGTTCTCATGGAGCTGACCGATGTAGTGAAGCCCTGGAGAAGAATGAGCAGGATGGGAACATGGTGCAAAGTTATTTTCTAGTTATTTTATTTTATATATAGAAATTGACATCTTATTCAATTATCCAACCCATAAATATATACTTTGTGGGTTGGATAATTGAATAAGGTTTTGTTTAAATTTTACAGTGTTTTTGCCAACATGTATTGATGGAAGAGAATTCAGAAAATTATGTAAATGCATTAACCTCATCACAGTCTCCTATATATCAACCACCACTAAGTGGAAGTGTCTTAATCTGCCGTTGTTTTAAGATTGTGCTTTAAAAAAGCTTTTCTGAAAACAGTGTCTCTTTATTTTCCTCCCACAAGCTCTTGTCTTAAAAAGAGAACAATTAACCGTTTATATTCAACTCATTTTTAGCTTCCCTGTTTTTCTTTATTATGTGTGTGTAGCTTGGATTGGCACCAGCAACTTCCTAGATTTTGATTTTAGACTATTGGAAGAAAAATTGTGAATGTTCTACAGATTGTTGAAGGATGAAAAAGTGCATTATTTGCAGCCCGTCTCACTGGACAATCCTTGACAACAGGTGCTAAGATCTAATCAGTAGAGTTTCAACAGTTATTTTCATAATACAAAATCTCCCAAAAAAGTCATGCTATAGTATGTCGTCCAAAAATCAGTCAAAAAGTCATACTATAGTATATCGTCCAAAATCATTCAAAAAAGTCATAGTAAAGCATGTTGTCCAAAATCAGCTAAAAAAGTCATAGTATAGAGCATGTCGTCCAAAATCAGTCGAAAAAGTCATGCTATAGTATGTCGTCCAAAATCAGTCAAAAAAGTCATAGTATAGTATGTCGTCCAAAATCAGTCAAAAAAGTCATGCTATAGTATGTCGTCCAAAATCAGTCAAAAAAGTCACAGTAAAGCATGTCGTCAAAAATCAGCTAAAAAAGTCATAGTATAGCATGTCGTCCAAAATCAGTCGAAAAAGTCATGCTATAGTATGTCGTCCAAAATCAGTCAAAAAAGTCATAGTATAGTATGTCGTCCAAAATCAGTCAAAAAAGTCAAAGTATAGTATGTCGTCCAAAATCACCTAAGAATGTCATAGTATAGTATGTCGTCCAAAATCAGTCAAAAAAGTCATAGTATAGTATGTCGCCTGAAATCAGTCAAAAAAGTCATAGTATACTATGTCATGCAAAATCTCCCAAAAAAGTCATGCTATAGTATGTCGTCCAAAATCAGTCAAAAAGTCATACTATAGTATATCGTCCAAAATCAGTCAAAAAAGTCATGCTATAGTATGTCGTCCAAAATCAGTCAAAAAAGTCATAGTATGTCGTCCAAAATCAGTCAAAAAAGTCAAAGTATAGCATGTCGTCCAAAATCACCTAAGAATGTCATAGTATAGTATGTCGTCCAAAATCAGTCAAAAAAGTCATAGTATAGTATGTCGCCCGAAATCAGTCAAAAAAGTCATAGTATAGTATGTCATCCAAAATCTCCCAAAAAAGTCATGCTATAGTATGTCGTCCAAAATCAGTCAAAAAGTCATACTATAGTATATCGTCCAAAATCAGTCAAAACAGTCATAGTATAGCATGTCGTCCAAAATCTGTCAAAAAAGTCATACTATAGTATATCGTCCAAAATCATTCAAAACAGTCATAGTATAGCATGTCGTCCAAAATCTGTCAAAAAAGTCATACTATAGTATATCGTCCAAAATCATTCAAAACAGTCATAGTATAGCATGTCGTCCAAAATCTGTCAAAAAAGTCATAGTAAAGCATGTCGTCCAAAATCAGCTAAAAAAGTCATAGCATAGCATGTCGTCCAAAATCTGTCAAAAAAGTCATAGTAAAGCATGTCGTCCAAAATCTGTCAAAAAGTCATAGTATAGCATGTCATGCAAAATCACCCAAAAAAGTCATGTTATAGTATGTCGTCCAAAATCAGTCAAAAAGTCATAGTATAGCATGTTGTCCAAAATCAGTCAAAAATGTCATAGCATAGCATGTCGTCCAAAATCTGTCAAAAAAGTCATAGTAAAGCATGTCGTCCAAAATCCTTCAAAAAAGTCATAGTATAGCATGTCGTCCAAAATCTGTCAAAAAAGTCATAGTAAAGCATGTCGTCCAAAATCAGCTAAAAAGTTATAGTATAGTATGTCGTCCAAAATCAGTCAAAAAAGTCATAGTATAGTATGTCGTCCAAAATCACCTAAAAATGTCATAGTATAGCATGTCGTCCAAAATCGGTCAAAAAAGTCATAGTAAAGCATGTCGTCCAAAATCAGTCAAAAAAGTCATAGCATAGCATGTCGTCCAAAATCTGTCAAAAAAAGTCATAGTATAGCATGTCGTCCAAAATCTGTCAAAAAAGTCATAGTATAGCATGTCGTCCAAAATCAGTCAGAAAAGTCATGCTATAGTATGTCGTCCAAAACCAGTCAAAAAGTCATACTATAGTATATCGTTCAAAAACATTCAAAAAAGTCATAGTATAGCATGTCGTCCAAAATCAGTAAAAAATGTCATAGCATAGCATGTCGTCCGAAATCTGTCAAAAAAGTCATAGTAAAGCATGTCGTCCAAAATCAGCTAAAAAAGTCATAGTATAGCATGTCGTCCAAAATCAGTCAAAAAAGTCATAGTATAGTATGTCGTCCAAAATCTGTCAAAAAAGTCATAGTAAAGCATGTCGTCCAAAATCACCTAAAAATGTCATAGTATAGCATGTCGTCCAAAATCTGTCAAAAAAGTCATAGTAAAGCATGTCGTCCAAAATCAGCTAAAAAAGTCATAGTATAGCATGTCGTCCGAAATCAGTCAAAAAAGTCATGCTAGAGTATGTCGTCCAAAATCAGTCAAAAAAGTCATAGTATAGTATGTCGTCCAAAATCAGTCAAAAAAGTCATTGTATAGTATGTCGTCCAAAATCACCTAAGAATGTCATAGTATAGTATGTCGCCCGAAATCAGTCAAAAAAGTCATAGTATAGTATGTCGTCCAAAATCAGTCAAAAAAGTCATAGTAAAGCATGTCGTCCAAAATCAGCTAAAAATGTCATAGTATAGCATGTCATTTTTTCGTCCAAAATCATTCAAAAAAGTCATAGTATAGCATGTCGTCCAAAATCAGTCAAAAATGTCATAGCATAGCATGTCGTCCAAAATCTGTCAAAAAAGTCATAGTAAAGCATGTCGTCCAAAATCTGTCAAAAAGTCATAGTATAGCATGTCATGCAAAATCACCCAAAAAAGTCATGCTATAGTATGTCGTCCAAAATCAGTCAAAAAAGTCATAGTATAGTATGTCGTCCAAAATCAGTCAAAAAAGTCAAAGTATAGTATGTCGTCCAAAATCACCTAAGAATGTCATAGTATAGTATGTCGTCCAAAATCAGTCAAAAATGTCATAGCATAGCATGTCGTCCAAAATCTGTCATAAAAGTCATATTAAAGCATGTCGTCCAAAATCTGTCAAAAAAGTCATAGTAAAGCATGTCGTCCAAAATCAGTCAAAAAAGTCATAGTAAAGCATGTCGTCCAAAATCTGTCAAAAAAGTCATAGTAAAGCATGTCGTCCAAAATCAGTCAAAAAAGTCATAGCATAGCATGTCGTCCAAAATCTGTCAAAAAAGTCATAGTATAGCATGTCGTCCAAAATCTGTCAAAAAAGTCATAGTATAGCATGTCGTCCAAAATCAGTCAAAAAAGTCATAGTAAAGCATGTCGTCCAAAATCAGCTAAAAAAGTCATAGTATAGCATGTCGTCCGAAATCAGTCAAAAAAGTCATGCTAGAGTATGTCGTCCAAAATCAGTCAAAAAAGTCATAGTATAGCATGTCGTTCAAAATCAGTCAAAAAAGTCATAGTATAGTATGTCATGCAAAATCACCCAAAAAAGTCATGCTATAGTATGTCGTCCAAAATCAGTCAAAAAGTCATACTATAGTATATCGTCCAAAATCAGTCAAAAATGTCATAGCATAGCATGTCGTCCAAAATCTGTCAAAAGTCATACTACAGTATATCGTCCAAAATCATTCAAAAAAAGTCATAGTATAGCATGTCGTCCAAAATCTGTCAAAAAAGTCATAGTAAAGCATGTCGTCCAAAATCAGCTAAAAAAGTCATAGTATAGCATGTCGTCCAAAATCAGTCGAAAAAGTCATGCTATAGTATGTCGTCCAAAATCAGTCAAAAAGTCATAGTATAGCATGTCGTCCAAAATCTGTCAAAAAAGTCATAGTAAAGCATGTCGTCCAAAATCAGCTAAAAAAGTCATAGTATAGCATGTCGTCCAAAATCAGTCGAAAAAGTCATAGTAAAGCATGTCGTCCAAAATCTGTCAAAAAGTCATAGTATAGCATGTCATGCAAAATCACCCAAAAAAGTCATGTTATAGTATGTCGTCCAAAATCAGTCAAAAAGTCATAGTATAGCATGTTGTCCAAAATCAGTCAAAAATGTCATAGCATAGCATGTCGTCCAAAATCTGTCAAAAAAGTCATAGTAAAGCATGTCGTCCAAAATCCTTCAAAAAAGTCATAGTATAGCATGTCGTCCAAAATCTGTCAAAAAAGTCATAGTAAAGCATGTCGTCCAAAATCAGCTAAAAAGTTATAGTATAGTATGTCGTCCAAAATCAGTCAAAAAAGTCATAGTATAGTATGTCGTCCAAAATCACCTAAAAATGTCATAGTATAGTATGTCGTCCAAAACCAGTCAAAAAGTCATACTATAGTATATCGTTCAAAAACATTCAAAAAAGTCATAGTATAGCATGTCGTCCAAAATCAGTAAAAAATGTCATAGCATAGCATGTCGTCCGAAATCTGTCAAAAAAGTCATAGTAAAGCATGTCGTCCAAAATCAGCTAAAAAAGTCATAGTATAGCATGTCGTCCAAAATCAGTCAAAAAAGTCATAGTATAGTATGTCGTCCAAAATCTGTCAAAAAAGTCATAGTAAAGCATGTCGTCCAAAATCACCTAAAAATGTCATAGTATAGCATGTCGTCCAAAATCTGTCAAAAAAGTCATAGTAAAGCATGTCGTCCAAAATCAGCTAAAAAAGTCATAGTATAGCATGTCGTCCGAAATCAGTCAAAAAAGTCATGCTAGAGTATGTCGTCCAAAATCAGTCAAAAAAGTCATAGTATAGTATGTCGTCCAAAATCAGTCAAAAAAGTCATTGTATAGTATGTCGTCCAAAATCACCTAAGAATGTCATAGTATAGTATGTCGCCCGAAATCAGTCAAAAAAGTCATAGTATAGTATGTCGTCCAAAATCAGTCAAAAAAGTCATAGTAAAGCATGTCGTCCAAAATCAGCTAAAAATGTCATAGTATAGCATGTCATTTTTTCGTCCAAAATCATTCAAAAAAGTCATAGTATAGCATGTCGTCCAAAATCAGTCAAAAATGTCATAGCATAGCATGTCGTCCAAAATCTGTCAAAAAAGTCATAGTAAAGCATGTCGTCCAAAATCTGTCAAAAAGTCATAGTATAGCATGTCATGCAAAATCACCCAAAAAAGTCATGCTATAGTATGTCGTCCAAAATCAGTCAAAAAAGTCATAGTATAGTATGTCGTCCAAAATCAGTCAAAAAAGTCAAAGTATAGTATGTCGTCCAAAATCACCTAAGAATGTCATAGTATAGTATGTCGTCCAAAATCAGTCAAAAATGTCATAGCATAGCATGTCGTCCAAAATCTGTCATAAAAGTCATATTAAAGCATGTCGTCCAAAATCTGTCAAAAAAGTCATAGTAAAGCATGTCGTCCAAAATCAGTCAAAAAAGTCATAGTAAAGCATGTCGTCCAAAATCTGTCAAAAAAGTCATAGTAAAGCATGTCGTCCAAAATCAGTCAAAAAAGTCATAGCATAGCATGTCGTCCAAAATCTGTCAAAAAAGTCATAGTATAGCATGTCGTCCAAAATCTGTCAAAAAAGTCATAGTATAGCATGTCGTCCAAAATCAGTCAAAAAAGTCATGCTATAGTATGTCGTCCAAAACCAGTCAAAAAAGTCATACTATAGTATATCGTCCAAAAACATTCAAAAAAGTCATAGTATAGCATGTCGTCCAAAATCTGTCAAAAAAGTCATAGTATAGCATGTCGTTCAAAATCAGTCAAAAAAGTCATAGTATAGTATGTCATGCAAAATCACCCAAAAAAGTCATGCTATAGTATGTCGTCCAAAATCAGTCAAAAAGTCATACTATAGTATATCGTCCAAAATCAGTCAAAAATGTCATAGCATAGCATGTCGTCCAAAATCTGTCAAAAGTCATACTACAGTATATCGTCCAAAATCATTCAAAAAAAGTCATAGTATAGCATGTCGTCCAAAATCTGTCAAAAAAGTCATAGTAAAGCATGTCGTCCAAAATCAGCTAAAAAAGTCATAGTATAGCATGTCGTCCAAAATCAGTCGAAAAAGTCATGCTATAGTATGTCGTCCAAAATCAGTCAAAAAGTCATAGTATAGCATGTCGTCCAAAATCTGTCAAAAAAGTCATAGTAAAGCATGTCGTCCAAAATCAGCTAAAAAAGTCATAGTATAGCATGTCGTCCAAAATCAGTCGAAAAAGTCATAGTAAAGCATGTCGTCCAAAATCTGTCAAAAAGTCATAGTATAGTATGTCGTCCAAAATCAATCAAAAAAGTCAAGGTATAGTATGTCGTCCAAAATCCCCTAAGAATGTCATAGTATAGTATGTCGCCCGAAATCAGTCAAAAAAGTCATAGTATAGTATGTCATGCAAAATCTCCCAAAAAAGTCATGCTATAGTATGTCGTCCAAAATCAGTCAAAAAGTCATACTATAGTATATCGTCCAAAATCATTCAAAACAGTCATAGTATAGCATGTCGTCCAAAATCTGTCAAAAAAGTCATAGTATAGTATGTCGTCCAAAATCAGCTAAAAAAGTCATAGTATAGCATGTCGTCCAAAATCAGTAAAAAAGTCATAGTATAGCATGTCGTCCAAAATCAGTCAAAAATGTCATAGCATAGCATGTCGTCCAAAATCTGTCAAAAAAGTCATAGTAAAGCATGTCGTCCAAAATCTGTCAAAAAGTCATAGTATAGCATGTCATGCAAAATCACCCAAAAAAGTCATGCTATAGTATGTCGTCCAAAATCAGTCAAAAAGTCATACTATAGTATATCGTCCAAAATCAGTCAAAAATGTCATAGTATAGCATGTCGTCCAAAATCTGTCAAAAAAGTCATACTACAGTATATCGTCCAAAATCCTTCAAAAAAGTCATAGTATAGCATGTCGTCCAAAATCTGTCAAAAAAGTCATGCTATAGTATGTCGTCCAAAATCAGTCAAAAAAATCATAGTATAGTATGTCGTCCAAAATCAGTCAAAAAAGTCATAGTATAGTATGTCGTCCAAAATCAGTCAAAAAAGTCATAGTATAGTATGTCGCCGGAAATCAGTCAAAAAAGTCATAGTATAGTATGTCGTCCAAAGTCAAAAAAGTCATTGTATAGTATGTCGCCCGAAATCAGTCAAAAAAAGTCATAGTAAAGCATGTCGTCCAAAATCAGCTAAAAAAGTCATAGTATAGCATGTCGTCCAAAATCAGTCAAAAAAGTCATGCTATAGTATGTCGTCCAAAATCTGTCAAAAAGTCATGCTATAGTATGTCGTCCAAAATCACCTAAAAATGTCATAGTAAAGTATGTCGTCCAAAATCAGTCAAAAAAGTCATAGTATAGTATGTCGTCCAAAATCAGTCAAAAAAGTCATAGTATAGTATGTCGTCCAAAATCAGTCAAAAAAGTCATGCTATAGTATGTCGTCCAAAATCAGCTAAAAAAAGTCATGTCGTCCAAAATCAGTCAAAAAAGTCATGCTATAGTATGTTGTCCAAAATCAGTAAAAAAAGTCATGCTATAGTATGTGGTCCAAAATCAGTCAAAAAAGTCATAGTATAGTATGTCGTCCAAAATCAGTCAAAAAAGTCATGCTGTAGTATGTTGTCCAAAATCAGTCAAAAAAGTCATAGTATAGTATGTCGTCCAAAATCAGTCAATAAAGTCATAGTATAGTATGTCGTCCAAAGTCACCTAAACATGTCTTAATTCCTGTGAGGGGTGGGATTTGAACTAGGGTGGCATGGGGAGGGTGGTATCCAGAATGTGAACATAAACCACTAGGCCAACAGGGAGGTTGTAATACTGGTATCTTCAAAAAAGTCATAGTATAGTATGTCATGCAAAATCACCCAAAAAAGTCATAGTATAGTTTGTCATCCAAAATCAGTCAAAAAAGTCATAGTATAGTATGTCGCCCGAAATCAGTCAAAAAAGTCATAGTATAGTATGTCGTCCAAAATCAGTCAAAAAAGTCATAGTATAGTATGTCGTCCAAAATCTGTCAAAAAAGTCATAGTAAAGCATGTCTTCCAAAATCAGCTAAAAAAGTCATAGTAAAGCATGTCGTCCAAAATCAGTCAAAAAAGTCATAGTATAGCATGTCGTCCAAAATCTGTCAAAAAAGCCATAGTATAGCATGTCGTCCAAAATCTGTCAAAAAAGTCATGCTATAGTATGTCGTCCAAAATCTGTCAAAAAAGTCATGCTATAGTATGTCGTCCAAAATCTGTCAAAAAAGTCATGCTATAGTATGTCGTCCAAAATCATTCAAAAAAAGTCATAGTATAGTATGTCGTCCAAAATCAGTCAAAAAAGGCATAGTATAGTATGTCGTCCAAAGTCACCTAAGCATATATTAATTCCTGTGAGGGGTGGGATTTGAACTAGGGTGGCATGGGGAGGGTGGTATACAGAATGTGAACATAAACCTCTAGGCCAACAGGGAGGTTGTAATACTGGTATCTTCAAAAAAGTCATAGTATAGCATGTCGTCCAAAATCAGTCAAAAAAGTCATGCTATAGTATGTCGTCCAAAATCAGTCAAAAAAGTCATAGTATAGCATATCGTCCACAATCATTCAAAAAAGTCATAGTATAGTATGTCGTCCAAAATCAGTCAAAAAAGTCATAGTATAGTATGTCGTCCAAAATCAGTCAAAAAAGTCTTGTATAGTATGTCGTCCAAAATCAGTCAAAAAAGTCATAGTATAGTATGTCGTCCAAAATCAGTCAAAAAAGTCATAGTATAGTATGTCGCCCGAAATCAGTCAAAAAAGTCATAGTATAGCATGTCGTCCAAAATCTGTCAAAAAAGTCATAGTATAGCATGTCGTCCAAAATCAGTCAAAAAAGTCATAGTATAGTATGTCATGCAAAATCACCCAAAAAAGTCATGCTATAGTATGTTGTCCAAAATCAGTCAAAAAGCCATACTATAGTATATCGTCCAGAATCAGTCAAAAATGTCAGAGCATAGCATGTCGTCCAAAATCTGTCAAAAAAGTCATAGTAAAGCATGTCGTCCAAAATCAGCTAAAAAAGTCATAGTATAGCATGTCGTCCAAAATCAGTCAAAAAAGTCATAGTATAGCATGTCGTCCAAAATCTGTCAAAAAAGTCATACTACAGTATATCGTCCAAAATCCTTCAAAAAAGTCATAGTATAGCATGTCGTCCAAAATCTGTCAAAAAAGTCATAGTAAAGCATGTCGTCCAAAATCAGCTAAAAAAGACATAGTATAGTATGTCGTCCAAAATCAGTCAAAAAAGTCATAGTATAGTATGTCGTCCAAAATCACCTAAAAATGTCATAGTATAGCATGTCGTCCAAAATCGGTCAAAAAAGTCATAGTAAAGCATGTCGTCAAAAATCAGCTTAAAAAGTCATAGTATAGCATGTCGTCCAAAATCAGTCAAAAAAGTCATGCTATAGTATGTCGTCCAAAATCAGTCAAAAAAGTCATGCTATAGTATGTTGTCCAAAATCATTCAAAAAAGTCATAGTATAGTATGTCGTCCAAAATCAGCTAAAAAAGTCATACTATAGCATGTCGTCCAAAATCAGTCAAAAATGTCATGCTATAGTATGTCGTCCAAAATCAGTCAAAAAAGTCATAGTATAGTATGTCGTCCAAAATCAGTCAAAAAAGTCATAGTATAGTATGTCGCCGGAAATCAGTCAAAAAAGTCATAGTATAGTATGTCGTCCAAAGTCAAAAAAGTCATAGTATAGTATGTCGCCCGAAATCAGTCAAAAAAAGTCATAGTAAAGCATGTCGTCCAAAATCAGCTAAAAAAGTCATAGTATAGCATGTCGTCCAAAATCAGTCAAAAAGTCATGCTATAGTATGTCGTCCAAAATCTGTCAAAAAGTCATGCTATAGTATGTCGTCCAAAATCACCTAAAAATGTCATAGTATAGTATGTCGTCCAAAATCAGTCAAAAAAGTCATAGTATAGTATGTCGTCCAAAATCAGTCAAAAAAGTCATAGTATAGTATGTCGTCCAAAATCAGTCAAAAAAGTCATGCTATAGTATGTCGTCCAAAATCAGTAAAAAAAGTCATGCTATAGTATGTGGTCCAAAATCAGTCAAAAAAGTCATAGTATAGTATGTCGTCCAAAATCAGTCAAAAAAGTCATAGTATAGTATGTTGTCCAAAATCAGTCAAAAAAGTCATAGTATAGTATGTCGTCCAAAATCAGTCAATAAAGTCATAGTATAGTATGTCGTCCAAAGTCACCTAAACATGTCTTAATTCCTGTGAGGGGTGGGATTTGAACTAGGGTGGCATGGGGAGGGTGGTATCCAGAATGTGAACATAAACCACTAGGCCAACAGGGAGGTTGTAATACTGGTATCTTCAAAAAAGTCATAGTATAGTATGTCATGCAAAATCACCCAAAAAAGTCATGCTATAGTATGTCGTCCAAAATCAGTCAAAAAAGTCATAGCATAGCATGTCGTCCAAAATTTGTCAAAAAAGTCATAGTATAGCATGTCGTCCAAAATCAGTCAAAAAAGTCATGCTATAGTATGTCGTCCAAAATCAGTCAAAAAAGTCATAGTATAGCATATCGTCCACAATCATTCAAAAAAGTCATAGTATAGTATGTCGTCCAAAATCAGTCAAAAAAGTCATAGTATAGTATGTCGTCCAAAATCAGTCAAAAAAGTCATAGTATAGTATGTCGTCCAAAATCAGTCAAAAAAGTCATAGTATAGTATGTCGTCCAAAATCAGTCAAAAAAGTCATAGTATAGTATGTCGCCCGAAATCAGTCAAAAAAGTCATAGTATAGCATGTCGTCCAAAATCTGTCAAAAAAGTCATAGTATAGCATGTCGTCCAAAATCAGTCAAAAAAGTCATAGTATAGTATGTCATGCAAAATCACCCAAAAAAGTCATGCTATAGTATGTTGTCCAAAATCAGTCAAAAAGCCATACTATAGTATATCGTCCAGAATCAGTCAAAAATGTCAGAGCATAGCATGTCGTCCAAAATCTGTCAAAAAAGTCATAGTAAAGCATGTCGTCCAAAATCAGCTAAAAAAGTCATAGTATAGCATGTCGTCCAAAATCAGTCAAAAAAGTCATAGTATAGCATGTCGTCCAAAATCTGTCAAAAAAGTCATACTACAGTATATCGTCCAAAATCCTTCAAAAAAGTCATAGTATAGCATGTCGTCCAAAATCTGTCAAAAAAGTCATAGTAAAGCATGTCGTCCAAAATCAGCTAAAAAAGACATAGTATAGTATGTCGTCCAAAATCAGTCAAAAAAGTCATAGTATAGTATGTCGTCCAAAATCACCTAAAAATGTCATAGTATAGCATGTCGTCCAAAATCGGTCAAAAAAGTCATAGTAAAGCATGTCGTCAAAAATCAGCTTAAAAAGTCATAGTATAGCATGTCGTCCAAAATCAGTCAAAAAAGTCATGCTATAGTATGTCGTCCAAAATCAGTCAAAAAAGTCATGCTATAGTATGTTGTCCAAAATCATTCAAAAAAGTCATAGTATAGTATGTCGTCCAAAATCAGTCAAAAAAGTCATAGTATAGTATGTCGTCCAAAATCAGCTAAAAAAGTCATACTATAGCATGTCGTCCAAAATCAGTCAAAAAAGTCATGCTATAGTATGTCGTCCAAAATCAGTCAAAAAAGTCATAGTATAGTATGTCGTCCAAAATCAGTCAAAAAAGTCATAGTATAGTATGTCGTCCAAAATCACCTAAAAATGTCATAGTATAGTATGTCGTCCAAAATCTGTCAAAAATGTCATAGTATAGTATGTCGTCCAAAATCAGTCAAAAAGTCATATTCATACTATATCGTCCAAAATCAGTCAAAAATGTCATAGCATAGCATGTCGTCCAAAATCTGTCAAAAAAGTAATAGTATAGCATGTCGTCCAAAATCTGTCAAAAAAGTCATACTACAGTATATGGTCCAAAATCTGTCAAAAAAGTCATAGTATAGTATGTCGTCCAAAATCAGTCAAAAAAGTCATGCTATAGTATGTCGTCCAAAATCAAAAAAGTCATAGTATAGTATGTCGCCCGAAATCAGTCAAAAAAAGTCATAGTAAAGCATGTCGTCCAAAATCAGCTAAAAAAGTCATAGTATAGCATGTCGTCCAAAATCAGTCAAAAAGTCATGCTATAGTATGTCGTCCAAAATCTGTCAAAAAATCATGCTATAGTATGTCGTCCAAAATCACCTAAAAAAGTCATAGTATAGTATGTCGTCCAAAATCAGTCAAAAAAGTCATAGTATAGTATGTCGTCCAAAATCAGTCAAAAAAGTCATAGTATAGTATGTCATCCAAAATCAGTCAAAAAAGTCATGCTATAGTATGTCGTCCAAAATCAGCTAAAAAAGTCATGTCGTCCAAAATCAGTCAAAAAAGTCATGCTATAGTATGTTGTCCAAAATCAGTAAAAAAAAGTCATGCTATAGTATGTGGTCCAAAATCAGTCAAAAAAGTCATAGTATAGTATGTCGTCCAAAATCAGTCAAAAAAGTCATGCTATAGTATGTTGTCCAAAATCAGTCAAAAAAGTCATAGTATAGTATGTCGTCCAAAATCAGTCAATAAAGTCATAGTATAGTATGTCGTCCAAAGTCACCTAAACATGTCTTAATTCCTGTGAGGGGTGGGATTTGAACTAGGGTGGCATGGGGAGGGTGGTATCCAGAATGTGAACATAAACCACTAGGCCAACAGGGAGGTTGTAATACTGGTATCTTCAAAAAAGTCATAGTATAGTATGTCATGCAAAATCACCCAAAAAAGTCATGCTATAGTATGTCGTCCAAAATCAGTCAAAAAAGTCATAGTATAGTTTGTCATCCAAAATCAGTCAAAAAAGTCATAGTATAGTATGTCGCCCGAAATCAGTCAAAAAAGTCATAGTATAGTATGTCGTCCAAAATCAGTCAAAAAAGTCATAGTATAGTATGTCGTCCAAAATCTGTCAAAAAAGTCATAGTATAGTATGTCGCCCGAAATCAGTCAAAAAAGTCATAGTATAGTATGTCGTCCAAAATCAGCTAAAAAAGTCATGTCGTCCAAAATCAGTCAAAAAGTCATGCTATAGTATGTCGTCCAAAATCAGTCAAAAAAGTCATAGTATAGTATGTCGTCCAAAATCAGTCAAAAAAGTCATAGTATAGTATGTCGTCCAAAATCTGTCAAAAAGTCATGCTATAGTATGTCGTCCAAAATCAGTCAAAAAAGTCATAGTATAGTATGTCGTCCAAAATCTGTCAAAAAGTCATGCTATAGTATGTCGTCCAAAATCAGTCAAAAAAGTCATAGTATAGCATGTCGTCCAAAATCTGTCAAAAAAGTCATACTACAGTTTATCGTCCAAAATCACCTAAAAATGTCATAGTATAGTATGTCGTCCAAAATCACCTAAAAATGTCATAGTATGTCGTCCAAAATCAGTCAAAAAAGTCATAGTATAGTATGTCGTCCAAAATCAGTCAAAAAAGTCATAGTATAGTATGACGTCCAAAATCTGTCAAAAAAGTCATAGTAAAGCATGTCATGCAAAATCAGCTAAAAAAGTCATAGTATAGCATGTCGTCCAAAATCAGTCAAAAAAGTCATAGCATAGCATGTCGTCCAAAATTTGTCAAAAAAGTCATGCTATAGTATGTCGTCCAAAATCTGTCAAAAAAGTCATAGTATAGTATGTCGTCCAAAATCAGTCAAAAAAGTCATAGTATAGTATGTCATGCAAAATCACCCAAAAAAAGTCATGCTATAGCATGTCGTCCAAAATCAGCTAAAAAAGTCATAGTATAGCATGTCGTCCAAAATCAGTCAAAAAAGTCATGCTATAGTATGTCGTCCAAAATCTGTCAAAAAAGTCATAGTATAGTATGTCGTCCAAAATCAGTCAAAAAAGTCATAGTATAGTATGTCGTCCAAAATCAGTCAAAAAAGTCATAGTATAGTATGTTGTCCAAAATCAGTCAAAAAAGTCATAGTATAGTATGTCGTCCAAAATCACCTAAAAATGTCTTAATTCCTGTGAGGGGTGGGATTTGAACTAGGATGGCCGGGGGAGGGTGGTATCCAGAATGTGAACATAAACCACTAGGCCAACAGGGAGGTTGTAATACTGGTATCTTCAAAAAAGTCATAGTATAGTATGTCGTCCAAAATCACCCAAAAAAGTCATGCTATAGTATGTCGTCCAAAATCAGTCAAAAAAGTCATAGTATAGTTTGTCGTCCAAAATCAGTCAAAAAAGTCATGCTATAGTATGTCGTCCAAAATCAGTCAAAATAGTCATAGTATAGTATGTCGTCCAAAATCAGTCAAAATAGTCATAGTATAGTATGTTGTCCAAAACCAGTCAAAAAAGTCATACTATAGTATGTCGTCCAAAATCAGTCAAAAAAGTCATAGCATAGCATGTCGTCCAAAATCAGTCAAAAAAGTCATAGTATAGTTTGTCGTCCAAAATCAGTCAAAAAAGTCATAGTATAGTATGTCGTCCAAAATCAGTCAAAATAGTCATAGTATAGTATGTCGTCCAAAATCTGTCAAAAAAGTCATAGTATAGCATGTCGTCCAAAATCTGTCAAAAAAAGTCATAGTATAGTATGTCATATATGCAAGTATTAAAAAGATCCCACTTGTGTAGCCCTTATAGACTTTTTGCAAACTCAACATTTTGAATTCTGATCAATTTAAACCTATTCAAACAGTTTAATTTCGTCCTTTTTTCTTTTTTGTGACTTTTAGTGTATTCAATTCATTTATGAAATGTTCATATAGTTAGATTCATCTAGAAGGTAGATAAACTTCATCACATGTCTTCTTACCAACATCAAATTCAAAGCCTTTCTCGACGTAGGTGTGGCAGCAGCCTCCCGCCTGGTCATGCTGCTCCAGCACCAGGACTCTCTTCCCTGCTTTGGCCAGTGTGGCTCCAGCGGTCAGTCCACCAATACCACTACCAACGACAATGACATCCAGATTCTGAGGTACTTTGTCCTGAGTGAAACCTGGGAAGGACACACAAAACTGATTTAAACATTTTTTTCTTTTTGGAGTTACAGGTCTGAAGGTTGCACTGCACACCTCTCCTACAAGAGCTGCTATGCATTACTAATTCCAGTGTTATCATGTCGGCAGTAAAACATTAGATTAAGCTGCAAAAATAATCCTCATGGTCATAATCTAATGAAGATAAAAACACACTCATGCTAATCTAAACTCTGAGTTATGGCACAGCAGATAGGAAATTTAGATAAAACTCAGCTCAGCAGCTTGTAAAATCCTCCGACATATTTCAGAGAGTTTGTATTTTATGTATCTTTGCTTAACTGTGGCTTTATTCACAACGGTTTTACAGTCCTAAATGACCTTCAAATACAACTTTTCGAAAATATCACAATATGAGAAAACTCCCAACTCATACTTTATTTGTAAACAATTTTATTATCACATATTTTACAGTACGTTCACACAACACAGCTCCACTTGGAGTTGCTGACATGAGTTCTTTAACATCTGCCATCTACAATAATGTCTAATATAAATACCACTTATGAAAACTGTGTTTTAAAAAAGGCAGCTACTATTCTACGGAAGCCCAGAACAGCCACAGTCACCATTATATTTTATTCATTAATGAATAGTACTGCTGACATCATCATCTCACAGCCTCCTATATTATATAGGTTTGATCAATTCAATAAACAGACTTAATGCACGTTGTTCTCTATTAAATGAATAAAAAGAGAAATCCTGCTCTTTTAACTTTTCATGGAAGTTTTGTTTTCTTCAGTTAGACAGATATTGTGATGTCTCGATATATGACTGTCTTACAATATATCGATTCTCACGGAATTGCTGTTTTGTGATATTATTGGTATCGTGGACCATGTATCGTGTATGGTATCGCATTATGTTATTGTGACTCCCACCCCTAATCTGGAAAGAGGGAAAGGAGGAAGAGGATCTGATCAATTCAGGTTGTTGATTAATGCACATCTCCGCATGGTACAGACTGACTTTAATCAGTCTAAAAGCACACAGACATAGTCTAAGGTGAATTGTGTCATAGCCGCACATCAGTGCTCTCCTGCCTCATCCCAACATCATCAACTTCTGGTGCTTGTTCTCATCTTTAAACCTGACTTTTTTTAAAGTCTCTTAAGCTTTTCATTTTCAAACACTTGTTTTACAACTCTGTTTTGTTATTCTTTATTCTTGTTAACATATTTTTTTCTCATGTTCTACATCACTTCACTTTTGTTATCCCGAGATAAAGAGGAAGCCTGATAACGACCCAGGTGAATCAGGTGTGCTGGAGCAGGGACACTTTCTAAAACATGCAGGGCAGTGAGTGTGTGTGGGTTCCTCCCACAGTCTAAAAACAGGCACATTTGAGGATTAGGACACTCTAAAAATTGACTGATAGTTGTTTGTCTCCATGTGGCCCTGTGATGGACCGGTGACCTGTACCTTGCCCTTTATCACCTGGGATTGGCACCAGCAAACCCTCATGTGGAGGATAAAGCAGCAGTAGAAGATGGATGAAATCACGTCACGTTGTTCAGTCAGTGTGAAGCTATACACATTTTTACCTTGCTTGATGACTTTGTCCCGATTCTTCTGATCAAACTCACGAGGTCCAGGAGGTCTCACCGACTCCAGTGTGAAGGGGCTCGGTTTCCCAAACAGATACCAGTATGTGCCGCCGGCCCATATAACCAGCCAGACTAAGAAAATCAAGAGCCACATTGTGGAGATGATCGATCACTCTGTTACACTGGTGTGTTGCACAGTGTTTGCAGCAACTGCGCTTCTGAACATCGCTGTCCTCATGAGGCTCCTTTTAATACGCCCAGTGTCAAAGGTCCATAAAAGAGAGGAAGGACTTTGATACGCAGCTCTCCTCGTGTTCAGTGCGATAATAAAGATAAAGTGGTGAAAAGAGCCAGTTTCTCTTGTTATGGCTGAGCATAAATCACAATAACAGTGTGTCAGCTGATGGATGCACAAAAATGACTGTGTCTGTGTATATTTCAAGGCATTAATGTGATGTGTTTCTTTTGTGCACCTCCTCAGCTGAATGCACACCTGACCTCACTCAACCTCATCAGGCAAAGTGGATTAACCTGAGTGTTGTGCTGTACAACAGAAGAAAGTGTGTCAGTCACCTTGCTCACAACACTTTTTTATTGTTCTTTGGAATATACTAAAGGTACAATTTTCTTTTTGTTACCTCAGATTCTCTAGTTTCACATGTATTGTGACTCCCCCTCATCCCCTAGTTCTTTGGGCCGTAACAGAAGGGGTGACAATTGAAACCGGTGGATTTTATGTCACTAAATGAATTCCACTGATTTATATTTACATGAGATACTGTATTTAACATTCAATCCTTTTGATTATTTTTTAAAGTGCAAATATATTATGTACTATACAAATAATGTAAGGAACATATGTAAGAAGAATACCTGGAGGTAGTTGGAATATCCAGTCATTCCGATTACCTAATAGGAACCCAGTAGATTAGATATGTATATCTACATTTAAGATAAGGCAATTAAGATAAAGGCTATATCACAACACTGTCCAATTTTATGTTTTTACAACAGAAATAAAACTGAATGAAATCTCAGAGTTTCGCAATGTCTGATTTGACAACAGGGTTGACGTCCTTTGGGACACTTCCAAGGACAACAAGGATATCGGTCCCAGTATTAAAATCACACAGGAAGAAATGATTAACCATATTCACAGTGTGTTTCCTCTGAAAGTGCATAAGAGACGAGAAATCCCAGGTTTTGTGATCTGTGTGATCACAGTTTTCTAAACACGCTGCTTTTCTATCTGCAGACTTTGCACTTCAGTTGTAATACAGTTGACTTTGAGCTATAGTTTTAATCTACTGCCCCAGACAATGACGTATGTACGTACAAACACACACGTTGAACTAATTATATGCATTCTTTTAAAGACTAAAATGTTATACAATGAATAATAATATAATTTTAATTATTACACTTCATTCAGTTTAGCCCGTAACATGGTTATATTATTCCTGAATGAAATACAGCCCTTAACTACTGTAGCTTTTTACAGCAAATGTTTACATTTAATGTCGGAATATAATCCAATCTCCACCTCAGGGACATTTAAATTAAATAACTGCTATTTACATGACCAGTGTTATTGTCATAATTCAAATGTTTACATTTTTAATCGTTTGAGAATTTATATTTTTGCAATAATCACACAGAATGGTTGCACGGATCCTGTGTTAATACAGCATATGATGTCACAGAGTGTGCTGCATGTCGGTAAACTCCCGTGAAGAGTACTGCACTCTGATGTCTAATCTGTACTCGGCAGCTCACTGACGCTAATGGGAGGTCAGAGTTTACAGGTTGTTTTGACCTCTGCCTAAAGCCTAAAGCTAGAACACCACTGTAAAACACTGATATATCACCTCTTGCGCCTCCAAATGATACGTGTCCATAGGTGGGTCTCTATTCCTGGAAAGAGGTCAAGGTTATATTGATGCTGATATCATGCTCTGCCTGTGGTCATTGGACTCAAACCTTTGATGCATGAATTTCCATGAGACTTTGTTTACAGTATATTTTTACAGTTAAAGGATAAATTCACACCAGCACCTATATTGCACATGCTAAACAAATACAGTGCATTTGCTGTTGCCTGCAATAAAAATTACACTAATTGGATGCAGAGCTTGAAAGGGCTAGCAGGATTGGAGCTGAGGGAATGAGCTTAAAGACTTTGATACAGGAAGCAGCTCTGTGTCAGTGGTCCTGTGTAAAATCCTATTAAGAATTACACTAAGCAGTAGCTGCATGACTCCTCTGACTCTAGGAAAGGTGAGTGTTTTCGTTGCTTTAAGCTGAACAAGTACAGCTATCCTTAGTTAACATAAACCAATATAATAAAGTGAGATAATGGTGCAATAAAGAGGAAACTTCAATAATCAGCCAGGCCAGGTCAAAGCTCTGTACAGCTATTTGCCTTTACTTACAAATTAACAAACCTTTCTTATCAACAGATACAGTACATACAGTCATTCACTGATTGGAATAGTGTCTCTCACTCCTGGTGGTAACAGCATTGCTCATCTTATTTGTCTTTCTACTTGACATTTTTATACACAATATTTCTACAGGAGTATTACAGTAATGTAAAGTAATCGGTTCCAATAAAAAAACACTATGACTTTTTTCCTGTATGCACGTGTGCTATGTTACTATACAGCCTCCCTTGTCTCCCTTGTAGGGGTTCTTGTCATCTGGGACGCCCTTTATCAGCGGATCATTTGGTAGCCGCTCCTCAACAAAAGCAATGGTCTCTGCACAGTTTGCAGCCACCTGTGGTTCAGAGGAAACACATGAAAGCACCTTTTACAGCCACGGCAATGGTTTTCATACAAGAGGTTTTTGGTGCCTAAAATTAAAAAATAACATTGAACAGGTTTCTCACAACTGATGGCAAGGCAATAAGAAGTACTTACTGGTGTTCTAGTTGTGTTAACTTCCTTCTTCAGTTGCTCCAGCTCCATTTTCAGGATTTCCTTGTCTGACATATCCCGAGCCATCCTGGCTGTAAGAAGAGATCAAGATCCTTGTTTTTAATGATCACAATAACTGAAAAGTTACTCCAATGAAAGTGCTACGTTTATAGTATCTTTAGGTTCATCTTATTCACATTTGGATTAAAATATTAAAGTGCCAAAATAAAATACTATTTTTATCAAATACATATAAATCCAGCAGAGTTAAAGTCTTTACCTGTTGAATGACAGGACCCTCAGCAATACGAGAAATGTGTTGGCTCGTAAGAGCTCATCGACTGTACACCTTCCCTTTGTCTGGTTGCTTCTTCACACTGACTGATCTGTGCTGTCCCAGTGCTCTTCATCCCAGTTGATCCCTGGTTGCGGGCTTTTGGCAGAGGTCGGCGCAGGATTGAGCCTGATGTCACCAATCCCCAGTGATGAGATTAAACAATCAGGTGCCATAACCCTGTGAACAGGAAGGAGGAAGGAAGGAATGCACGGATCCATATAGATCTGTTGTTTGACTTTGCAATGATATGCCTTATAAAGTTAATATGAAATGTATTTATTAACTCTTAAGTCAGTTTTAGAGTTGGGTTCATTGTTGGTTTATAATGATGTAGGTCGTGAGTACAGAAACTTGTGCCAAGAGGAAAGAGGCCAAGTCTTCATCACTTATTTGATTATATACTTAAATCTTTCAGTCTAGCAAATCAGTTGCGTCCTCCAATGTCAAACTAATCAACAAAGTGGGAACATAACATATAAAAAAGCCATTTAAAATGAATGAAATTGTTGAGGGTACATTGATTTGGTTTTCCTAATTTAAATTGTGTTTTGGTTTTTGGCCCAATAATAACAACTGCATTGATACATTCAATAATCTGGAGTGTTTTTTTTAATCCAATACCTAGTATGGGATTAAAAAGTGTGTGTGTTTTTGTCTATGAACAAAGGATTGACTTCATCACCATAGTTTATCAGCCAAGACCCCACAGTTTATGATGATAATGTAGGTAAGCAGCTCAATCTTGAGTAAAGAACTTTCATCATCAAAAGTGAAGTTCTGTCCAGACCAGACATCTCAGTGGAGATGTGACAAACAGAGTACTGATCCGTGACTAAACCTTGAGCAGGAATCACAGTAAGCCATTTTCTCGATCTGGGTTAGTCTCATCTCCTCAAGATTAACCTCATACACGTCACTGTGGATTAGCAGCAGTGGGGTGATCAGTGCTCCTGATCATTACACAGAAGAGCAGGTGTGTCACTGAGCACATGATGAAAAATTAACTCCTGTACCATTACGTCTTTACTTTCAGTAAATATTGGTGTTGAATTTAATAAATGATTAGTGGGTCAACTGTTACTGTTAGGGCTGTAGCGGCCTCTAAAGATTGGAGGACATCACATTGTTTTAGGGCCTATAAGGGGTTTAAAAACCATAAACTATATAGAAAATGTGGAAGAAAAATGTGTTGTGTCCAATCAAAAACATTTTTGTGTGTTTTTGACAATAAACTCCTGGCGATCACTCTGGCCAGGGACTTTTATCTGTTCTCTTACGGAATTAATAGATTAATTAATAAAATGAATAAAAACAAAATCCTTATTTGCAACCAATTAATTCCTAGTTTAAATAGTTCATTGTTCCTAGTTTTATAGTTGAAATGAATAACTGCCAGGCTAAAAACCTGAATCAATATTGCAGCCAGACGCTTTCTTTTTTCGATGACTTGTAAGTGTCAGCTTTGTCCTGTAGATGGCGGTGTCGAACTTATTGTCGCACCACTTTCAAACTATAAATTCATAGGAGAGCGCATCGAGCGCCCTTGCACATCACGAGGAGCATTTTGATTTTCAAAATAAGAGTTCCACCAACGTCATGTGAAGAGACACGTTCTTTTATTTTGACAGGTGTACGAATTTCTGACCGGATGTTTATCCAGTATTTCCGGCACCGTCGTTGGGTAGGTGAGCGCTGAGCAACAATCATGGCGGCTCCCAATAGGAAGCAGGTTTTCAAGTTTATCAGCCAGTTAGGAGCGTTTATTTTGACCCGGTTCGGGTTTTGGAACTGCTTCTGTATGTTGATGCTGTTTGCTGAGCGAGCGGATTCAAAAAGGTAATAAAAAGTTGCTATGGAGCTAATGTAGGCTAGCTGGCTAACTGCAGATTAACTTCCCTCAGAATGAAAAGTAGTGCAAATTAATTTGCGTTGTAGATTATCACTGGACAAATACTTCGTCCCTGCTGATGTATTTGTACATTTCATGTTGGTAGTTGACATCTAAAGGAGGTAGTAGTTTCCATCAGAGGTTTAGTGAGGCTGGTGCCATGAGGACTAGTTTAAGTTTAAGGCAACTTGTATTTTGCCCGGTCTGTAATTATCTGTCGGGTAGTCAGTAATTTTCCTTGTGCAATCGTAGTTTTAATCACTCGTACACTGGGTGTGTATTGTTTTAGTTCACAGTGAGTTGGTCTTCTGTCGACAACCACACCCCTCTGAATTAACTCTGTAACCACATCAGATGTTTGCCCTGCAGTAAGGGCAAACATCTGGCTCTCTAGCCTCAAATAGGTGGAACAACTGCAAACTTTAGCTTCTATGTTGTTGCACAAACAACTCATTCATCCATCATACACTACTTGTCGTTATGGTTTTGTCTTCAATGTATTCACTGTCATCTCCAGGAAGCCAGACATCCATGTACCATATCTATATGTGGATATGGGGGCTGCAGTGATCTTTGCCAGCTTCATGTCATTTGGAGTGAAGAGGAGGTGGTTTGCATTGGCTTCTGCTGTTCAGCTCGCTATCAGCACGTATGCATCATATGTTGGAGAGCAGGTGCACTACAGTGACTGGCTGAAGGTGAGTCGCCTTCCTGTGGTGACACAGAACAAGCATAGTCTTTTTTCACCAGACTTCCCTACAGATTATGTTTCCTAGAATGTCCCCTTTACTTTATCTGTTACCTAGTGAAAAGGCTATAATCAAGTTGTATTCAGAATCAGAAATTGCCAGGTATAGCTTACACAATATGAGGAATTGTTCTTGTTGTTGGTGCAAAGGAAGAGCAAAAAAAACACAAATAAATTCTAGAGCAAAAACAGGAATATAAATAGAAACAAAAATGAAAGTTGAGTTGTCAGGGCAGAAGACAAAAGACCTATTCTTGTTCAGTCTATCATAGTCAAAAACTGTTAGATAAAGGTTAAATGACGACATCGTCTGTAATATACCAGGTTTCAGAGCACAAGTCGAGGTGACCTACATCAGCATTGAATTTCTAATCTAACACACATCTGTGTCACACAGGATGAGACCATTTGAATTCTGGGTCACCACTATAGGAGTGACTGTAGATTTATCAGTAAAAGACACTGCAGTAGAAACTTTTCTCAGGTTGCTTCACTTTGATTTGTGCTGCCTTTCAGGTACGAATGTATTCCAGAGCTCTGGCTATTATTGGAGGATTTCTGGTTATGGCCAGCGGAGCAGGGGAGGTGTACAGGCAGAAAGCTCGCAGCAGATCCCTGCAGTCGACAGGGCAGGTTTTTCTGGGAGTCTATCTCATTTGCATGGTAAGATCCAAATCCGTATTTAAATGTATTTGACCACATTAACATACTGGCAGCCTAAATGAGACCAACGTTTCCTTAACAAGAGCATAGCATTTACAGGACACTTTTTATTAACTGACGGAAACTCTAGTGAAGTTTAAATAAATTTAACATAGTGCAACGATTAGCCAGTCCATTAATATCAGTGTTTATTGAATTTTTAGAGCAAAGTACTATCATAGATAATCAAATTACAAATTAAGACACATAAACTAGTATGAAGTAGCTGCTTAAAATTAATTTTTACAGAGCAGATAATTATTTAAATGAGCAAGATACACAAGCCTGTTTTTTTAGTATTAATTAACATATTGTAGTACCACTCTCCTCCCACTAGGTGTACTCCCTGCAACATAGCAAAGAAGACAAGCTTGCCTATCTGAACCACATCGCTGGAGGAGAGATCACTCTGATGCTGCTGGGGGTGCTGTTCGGGGTGCTGGCTCTGGCCTTCCTCTCTGGCTGCTACATCCGTCTGGCCGCTCAGATCCTGGCCACTGTGCTTCCTCTGGTGGTCCTGCTTATTGACGGTAACCTGGGATACTGGCACCACACTCGCAAGGTGGAGTTTTGGAACCAGATGAAGCTGATTGGACACAATGTGGGCATCTTTGGCGCTGCACTGATCCTGGCTACCGACGGCTGAGACCCGAGGTTCTCACAAGCGACTTGAACAGTTGTGCTCACATGCACAGGATGAGATTGTTGGCCTTTACTCTTTGTCACTCCCTGACTTTGCACTCAAAGTTGCTGTGACTCCTCAGGATTCAAACTCTCCAAGCAGAGATGAGTGGATGTAAGCCACAATGATTGTTTTTACCCACCTGACGGTAAAGTATTGCAAGAAAAACTAAAATCCAAGCTTTCCTTTTTGCAATTTCATAATTTATTTGGATGCATGTTGACATGTTGTCTGTTATGCTTTGAAACGTGACTGACTGTACTGTAAAGCTGCAGGAGAAATGTTTTGTTGCAAAACTTAGTCTTAAATTTATGGTTCAAATATTTGACTATTAAAGGGAAATTTAGTTTGTGACACTGCTAATAAAATCAGATTACTTCTGTTATTTGTTGCATTGCTTATAATTGCTGTATTCACATAGGTTTATGTAGGTTTTCATTAAATATAAATGGTTCATATTTTGTATGAAATAACAGCACAAGATACTGAAGTGTTGTTTTTTTTATTCCGAGTATCTTGTCTGGTTCAAAGCTGTTAATAAAATCTCCCATGCTTTTCCTGTTTCTCCTCACTTGTTGAAAATAAAAGGCATACATACGCAATTCTTGACCTTGTTGTGGTTTGATATGTCCATAGCATTAATCTTGTTCTAAAATGATTTTCCAATTCTATTATCCATTTGGCACTGGTCTGTAATAACTTGATGAATTAATCTTCACTGCTTTAAATTGGGGCTAATTTGGTGTGATATTACTTAAGATATTGATGATTCCGATGTTGAGTAATCACAGTAAAGTAAAATGCACAGGTCGCTGTTGCTGCCGAGTCTAGATGCTGATGGTGGAACATATTAGAAGTCTGAGCAGCCCCAGCTTCATGTCCAGCTACTGTGGGGAAAATCACGTGCAGAAGTAATTGGGACACTGCAGCTTGAAGCCCAGTGATCAGGAGATGTACTTCTGGGTGTTCAATCCTGCTGAAACTCCTTTACCTCATGTACTAAATTCACTATATTTTAATTATTTTATACAATTGCTCAACTGCCTTGTCACCCAAAGGACATAGTAAGCTTTTAAAATGATGGATTCTTATAGAGCGATGGTGTCTATCCCTCGTAACTAAAGAGCTGCCTCACAGAATAGCTATTCAAAAATCCCTGTAAAGAAACCCGAACCATGCCCTTCAAAATATTACCCAGTCAACAATCACCAGTCGACTTTCCACAAAGATGTCGGTGACCCCAGCACTTCAAAAAACTTGTTAAAATTACAGTATTACAGTCAGAATTTTTGTTACTTTTATTTTAGAAAATGTCCTTTAAAGTGTGGCATTTCAAGTCACATTTTGTTTTAAAATACAGAAAATACAGACAATAGAACATGGTACAGCAAAAAAGGAAACAATGACAGAAAATAAAGCTAACAAGCCTTTCTGACTGATCTAGTTTTTTCTGAAATGGAACTGAAGAAGGGTGGAAGAAAAAAAAAGGCTTAAGGGAGAGGAGGGGAGGAGTAGGGCAGAATGAGACAGGTTAGTTAAGGAAACTATGGTTGCTTTATGGTTCATGTTTAAATTATTCTTTATAAAGTCTAATTTAAGATTTAATCTTTCTTCTTTCTTTTTTGTCTTTTTCATTAAATGGTATTTTGATCTTCTGGATCCATGGCCCTCAGCGCTCCTCCTTGTGGTCTCAGACTGAGGACAAGGAATGCCGACTTCGTCTGGCAGTGGGAACAAAACCACCTGTGTCGCCTTCCCCAAAACGACCCACACTGCCAACTCAAGAAGATAAAGTGGAGTCCTTCTGTGTTTGCTGTGCTTGTGAACGTTGCATGGACTTCTGACTTTCCAAGTCTCTAAAATGTTTCTCAACCTGGAGGAAAACAGTTAGGAATTATCAGACAGCAGCTCTGACAAAAATCAAAACTCCTACATCTAGACAAAATCGATCAATCTACCTAATTTAACTACTGGCTTGTTTTTATGTGTAGTCCCATTACACAGGTGAAAAATTAACGGCACAAATCCCATTTTCTCTACTGAAAATGGACCAAAAAAAACTACATTATAAAGCACTGTAGTCATTTTGACCTAAATATTCTAAAATTCTAGTTTCACAATTGGGGTCTACACCTAAAATGTGTCTTTTTTGGGGGCGAAAAGCCAAACACTGTTGGTTTTAGTTTGTTGTGTTCACACACAAAGCTGTCATTTTTAAAGACACCAGCAAACATGGTCCGTAGTAAAAAATAATCATTGCGCACTGACTTCAAGCATGGCCACCTGGGATAGCAGGAAACACACATGCTTTTAATGCCCAAACTAGCCAATTAAAAATCCTTCAAATAACTTTTTTGAAGACTTAAAATGCTAAACAGATAGGGTGAATTTAAAAAGCCAGTAGCATATGTTGGAGTTTAAGACCCTACACACTCACGCAGCTGTTTTCAGTTACAGGACCTGGTGACCTTTTGTTGGCAAATATAGGGTGAAGGAATTGCTGGTATGATGGTGAATCTCCATCAGCAGACAGTCACACAGCAGCAGATCAAATTAAATTCAACCTTTCTACAGCCTCCAAGTGAGGACAAGAGATCACAGTTCCTTTGCCATTTCTACTTGATGTAGTAGTTAAACTATCACTAAACAAAAGTTTCTGATTTTTCAGTTTTTTGAATGTGAAAATCATGAAAAAATAATAATTTCTCAACATGTTCTGGAACAAATAAAAAAATCGATGAATCAAGAAAATAATCGGCAGACAAATCGACAATGAAAATAATAGTAGTTGCAATGATTAATCGAGCAAGAAAGAAAACAAGTGATGCAGTACAGGTTAAAGATAGTACAGAAGTTCACTTACTATTTTGCGTACATGACTTAAAGCGCTTCCCTCTTTGCCTTTGCAGTTCTCAACCTGGTAAGGCGGTGAGATTACGACATCGTCCATCACAATAATGTTCTTCTCCTGCCATTTACAGTCTTTGATGCTGCAAAGAGAAGTTAACATCTCATCAAGACAGGTGGCTCTCTGAACCAGTAACTTTTTTTTTTATACTGTTGGGTAGAATTATATACCAAACTGCAATATTAGGCTTTTGGTGTTTAATGATACAAATGACATGACAGGAGTTGAAATATTTCACAACCTACTGTCATTAGGAAAAAGAAATAGAAATGTCTTCCAAACCTTTCTAATGTGTTTATCACATTTAAAAGCCTAGGGACAACTAGGATTTTAAGATCCTGAAATACCTGAATTAACTCAAAATCTATGCAGATTTCAGACTGATCTTACGAATTTATGAAAAGTAAGACTCATGAAACTGTGGTGTGACCTCGAACTGAAGTAGAAATAGGTTATAAGAGATAATAAGAACAAAAGAGAAACTATTGCTGAGATACCATTGTGTTGCGTTTAAGATAAAAAAAAATGAATAACCAGTTAGTGAACTCGACATGTTTGTTCCCTCATGACCATCTGTTGGTTCTGATTTAGGTGATCTGTCCACATGTTTTCAATTAAATTTTGGTTCAGTCTTTCAGTTTTCAATATGGGTTGACATGACACTGATACAGCAGCAAAGGCAGAAATCTGAGAATTTAGTCATCTATCACAAAAAATGTTTGACGGTTACATTAAGATCATGAAGATCATGATCAAATGATGTTCAGTCACTGGTTAGTTTTGTTTTGCAGGACATTAACTGTAATCATGTACATGTGAAATTTGTCTTAGGTTATTTCCTTTTTTTTTTTTTTTTTTTTTTTTTTTTTTAAATGGTGGTACAAACGTGTATTGCTGCTCTTTTTAGTGCTGTTTTGGGGATCACTACAGTTTGGACAATTTTTAGACAGTCTTTTAATTGGTGTTTAAAATGCCCATGGGCCTCTTTCAGACCAGATGTCCTGAAAACAAAAGAATGTATCAGATTTCAATTAGGTTTTCCATGGGTTGTTTAGGATCCCAGTAAGAATCCCTATAACGTGAGGTAGTTGGCATAAGGTACTTGCAACATCACCCTCATCTGATCCAATTGCCTGACACTATGATCATCAAAACTATAAGAGTTTGATTTGGCTTTGTGACTATCTGCTTGATCCTACTAAATATCACTAAGTCCTTACGTTTTGTGAATAGTCTGGAATAGCTGTTGGCCCTCCACAGAAACCCCAGCACTGATTGCATAGGCTTGGGACAGCTTGTCCTCCTTTTCTGACCGTGCTCGATTGGCAAGCTGTGAAGAGTTGAAGAGAAGAAAACGTTAAACATGAACATTGAGAGCTTATTTTTTCACTGCAAAAAACAACAATTTACTGATCTTTATCGATTCAAAATCCCATTATTGTCTTAAAACAGGTGATCGCAGGGCTTAATATACACACTTTCATTTTGATTCTGCTGTAAATGTTAAACTGTGCCAGTTTTAGGACACCGATCAGTTAGCAGGCTGACAAAGCCACTCTCATTTTACAGTTTTCTCAGGAAGCAATGAAGAATACAGCTTAATTTGGAGGCAACTGACAAGACATTTTTAATGAAATGCCCTGAATTAATCATTTTTCTCTGAGGTCAAACCACCTTTTTTTTCTCTTTTCAGGAGAGACTGAGGCTCAAACCTGAACTTCAATCGTATGAAGGAGCAGCCTTTGTAAGGCACCGTCTTTCAGAATCAAGTCACAACTCAAACGAAATCTCAGACTTGGAGTGAATCTGATTATTTCTTTAGTACTCCTATTCACCATTCCCATCACACTCTTCACTAGTGGGAGCACAAAGCAAGCAACCTGTGTCAAGAATGGAAACAAAGTTGATGGGACTCACCTTGCTAACATTCAGTGATGCTAGTGGAGGTGGAGTCTCAGTGCGGTCATTTATTATGTCCACATCAGAAACATAGGCTAAGTTGATCAGGATGACGTCGCTGAGGTTTGGCTTACCGCTGGAGGAAGCACATTCTGTAAAAGAACTCAAGTCAAGGCAAACAACCTCATGACACCTCAATGTTTTTCTGAAAGCTTACCCTATATGAACCTGAACACATTAGACTGCACAATGAAACTTGTAATACAGAGAACTGTGACTGACGGACAGTGAAAGGCAGTGCCAGTTACAGAATGCTAGCACCAAAGGCGTCGCTGCCACCTGTAGTCTCAATGAATAAATGAATGCTTGTTGGTATTGTTCCCCACAACGCTAACAATTATCCAATGGCAGCCTTACCAACTAAAAATCCTGATTTATTCTACAATTTAATAAATGTAATAATCCATGACTTCTCGATCTTTGATTTCATGTTGGCTAAAGTCTATTTTAATGAATAAAAATGATGGGCAATATTCAAGGATGTGTGGAAACAAACAAAAAGTAACAGAAGATGCAATGAACCCCATTATTGCTGACAAACAGATCACATACATCCCTTTTCCCCCTTAACTGATTGGATTCTAAAAGAAAAAACACACACGCTAGGATATGATTTGATCAATTATGAAGAAAGAAATGGCAATCGACTTTGAGCTTAACATGTCAGATTCTCAATGTCAAGCGTAATTTAATGTTCAAATTGATCACGTTTTCATTTCATTATAAACTATTGAATATAAGACAATGACATCATTGCGAAAATGGTCAAACTCGTCCAGTGCACTGAATTGTTACGAGAAAACAAATCGAAACACAATCTATGATAAAGTGCCAAAGGGTTCAACCTACAACTGAGGCCTGTGATGCAAACTGTCAAAACCCCCACGTTGTATTCAGTTCATTCATTCGGTATCCCAGTCCACATCATGGCAATCTAATATGAAACCTCAAAGTCCATTTAACACATGGGGTGGTCCAACATGCGCCCCTTAAAAGATGTTTAAATGCACACATCCCATGAATGGGTGTAGACCCGTTCACCGGCGAGCCGGCGTTAATTACAATGGACACATGATGCCAGGGCCACCTGAATCATATTGAATTTGGTGATTAGCTTTATGTTTAAATTAAAATATTTTAATTAGAACCGGACGATACTATCGTTCACACGCCCGTGAATGCCAATTCTGTTAAATGAGCTCGTAGCGTCCGTGTGTGGCTGACCGAATCTTAGCATGTTAGCCGAGCTAACAGGGGATTGGTTGCAGCGTGGACGGTTCTCGTTGTCCATTCATCCCTTGCTTTTTAATGTAGCCGTTAGCATTTCCAAATCATGGTATCGCAAACTACTGGAGATAAAGGTGTGTTCACGAGCCACACGGCGAGGGGCGGTGAATGTCAGTTAGCTTGCTAACTAGCAATGGTCTGTGCCTGTGGAGAGCTCACAGCCATGATGCCTTACGGGATCCGTTGCCAGATAGTGATCCGTGCTGAGGTCTGGCAATACAATGAGTAGATTCACAACACATGTACTCCCTAGCAAATGACGAGAAGCCACTAAATGGCCGCTCAACACCAACAACTAATATACGGGTGGGTAACTAACTCTCAGATGAAAATATTTAAAAATGCTTTAAGATATGCTACTCAGCTACCACCAATTACGCCTGCGCGGATCACTATTTGACATATTTTCGGTTACCCTACAGGCCTGTGCAGCCAGGCAGGCCAGTTAGCCATCCGCAGCTCAAAACAAACAAAGGATACTCAAAGTTAACATCTTGGACTGGTAGTCAAATGCGACTACTTCTCCTTGCAGACGTTGGCCCAAGCAGGTGAGGCAAGAGACATGGCTCCCGACGCTGAAATACTCCCCCGGTCCAGGAGCCGCCATCTTCTCCGCCAGGAAACCGGAGCGCCTGCCTTACGTAAAACGACGTGATGTCGTATTGTGACGCAATCGGGGCGTGTCGAAGCGCGTCATGTCTCGGTCATTTATTTGAAAGTTAAAATTGACTTTTATTGTTTTGTTTGACGTTCTAATACAACATTAATACCCAATCGTTAATTTGTCGAGTGAACACGGTGACACGTCTTTAATTCAAATAGACCGTTCTCGCGTTATCTCCCATTCAAACCCATTGAGTCATAGTTAGACTCCCTCTTCTGGTGATAAGACAATATTGCGGGCTTCGTTGCAGTACATCTACTAACGCCTTATAACCAGCAAGCTTTTTGACATTTACCTTCCTGCATTCGTACATTTTAGTGTAGGAATGGAGGCGGTTTATTCTCAAGGCATTTCACTTGCCGAAGCTCTCCAAGAGAGGACGATGAGTCATGAGAAATTCTGGCTCACTGTCACTTATCTTGGAGATCCTAACGCAGCTTTCTTTCTCATCTTTCCCTTCACCTATTTCATCAGCAAACGCACCGGCGTGGCGGTGCTTTGGGTAGCAGCCATATCGGAGTGGTTAAACTTGGTGTTTAAATGGTAAGGCAGTCTAACTCGCAGCTTTTATTCCCCGACAACTTCAGTTATTCAATATGTAGCTAGCTAAAGTTAAACTCAGTATCAGCGAGTTAGTGTCCATTTGCTGTAATGTCACTGTTCGTATTAAAGCACTTTCAACAATGAACTTAAGACACATAATTCATGTTTTATTCAAAGCTGACGTTGTAAGTTCTTAACTTCCTCTGATGCTGCTGGCGAAAGTTGGACCGACCTGTATCTTTGTCCGACCTGAAACAGACATACGCGGAACCTTAGAGTAGAATCTAGCTTTATTTTTTGTTTAGTGCTTATTAAATTGTTTTATGTCTATGAATTAACCACATCTAAGGAAAGGCAATGGTTGTTGCAGTTTGCAGGCATTTAAACATAGTTTCATAAGGAAATATGTGAATAAGAGTATAAGTGAAGGTAAAATCAAAGCATGTAACAATCTGTGGACTTCAAATGTAGTTGTAAAAATTCTCTCAGCAGACAATATGATATAGATTATTATAGAACATATGCTTCTTTAATAGTTATGGGGTTAAATTCAATAAATATTTTTGACATACAGGAAAATTATAAGTGTAATGCTAGTGTGAAATGTATGCAGATGGCTGGATACAATAAGTTCAGTTTCTCCAGTTTTCATAAATTATGCTTTGTCATGTTGATTTTTCTCTCCACAGGATGCTGTTTGGAGAAAGGCCATTCTGGTGGATTGGTGAATCAGGTCTATATGTCAACAAGCAACCCAAAGTTCAACAGTTTCCCTCCACCTGTGAAACAGGGCCAGGTGAGAAGTCCTCCAAATGTAATATAATAATAATAATAAACTTTATTTGTATAGCACCTTTCATGCAAGGATTACAGCTCAACATGCTTCACAATAAAAGGAAAAAATGTTAAAAGTAAAGAGATGCAAGTATAACAATAACACAGGGTTGAATGAAAAGGAAGTCTAAAGTCAAAAAGACCTGTTTTAACTTTAAAATAAAGCAAAAGATGCAAATAAAACAGTAAAATACAACAAAGGCTGGAATAAAATAGGAAAAAGCTAGCGTCAAGAGGTTAAAACCATGTTTTAACTTTAAGATAAACTAAAAATGCAAATAAAACACAACACAGGGTGGAGTACAAAAGTCCCTGATATCTAAGGGTACTGTAGTGTGTTCCAATGTAAATATCAATATGTATCAGTCATAGATGGCACACTTCACCCAGTGCTTTAACTTGGCATAACTTGTCATCTGTTTCTCAGGCAGTCCGTCGGGACATGCAATGGTGACAGCAGCAGTCTGGTGGGTTGTTGTGTCCTCACTTGGATCATTTCTGTACATCCGCACTCGCAGGTATGTCACTTTAAATTTATTTTCTTCTTTTTGTAAAAACAAAAAGTCTAAATTTGTCTTTAAACCTCTTGATCTATGCTTCCAGTGTGGTGTTATCTTCAGCCCCCTACCTGCTCTATGTGTTGATGCTGGTGGCAGTTGGAATCTCTAGAGTTTTCATCCTCGCCCACTTCCCTCACCAGGTTGTTGCAGGCTCCATTACAGGTCTGAATACGATATCGTGCAATGCGGATTATGGGTTGGCTTCATGGATGAAATCCATTGAATTAAATGCTTAAGTACCTAGTATTCACACATATGCAAGAGTCACATGGATACTGATTTACTGCGGATTTCTTACTGTACTTTAATATATGCAATATTATATTTTTGCGTGCATGCTGTACTGCCTTTACTGTCATATTTTTTGTTGTTGGTCAAATAAAAAGCTTTGTTATCAGTAAAATTTCACCCACTAAATTTTACTTGAATTTCACTTGTTAGGCATCATTCTGGGAATTGTCCTGAGTCGCAGAGTTCCAGCGGGTCGCCCCCTGCTGTTCTTCTTCAGCGTCAGTATTGGTTTGCTGCTAAGTGCGCTGTCTATACATGCTGGATTACAGCAATTAGGAATTGACCTCTCCTGGTGAGTAGTGACTGTTCAGAGTGAAATGAGCCTGATCAGGTGAAGCTGAAGAAAGTTTTCCCTACCTTGACTGAACATATTCTATTTTTCAGGACTATCGCTTTGGCTAAGAAATGGTGCAGCCGTGCCGAGTGGGTCCGTCTGGACTCAACCCCGTTCTCCTCCCTGACTCGAGATTGTGGGGCCCTTATTGGTTTGGGGATGGCTCAGTACTGGAAGCCTGGAGGGTGGTCTCTGCCGCGGGCCCCAACAGCTTTATGTGTGGCTTTATCATCCATAGCACTGTACCACGTGAATCGACTGCCACTCCCAATCCGACCACAAGGCCTCTTCTACAGCCTGTACTTTGTCAAATTTGTCATAGTGCCACAGGTTGTCATGGTGCTTGTGCCTGGGCTGGTTCACCTTTTCTCGCACAAAAAGAAGGACTAGAAACCGTAGTCTCGCCAGTGTAGAGCGTATTTCACACCTCTGTGGAATCTGCAAACACTGTAAATGTCTACTGTGAAATCTACTTCATGGCTACTATTGTGGGTGAGGCTGTCGTTTTTCACTCATTTCGTTCTTTGTCTTGGAATGCAGCTGACAATTGTCTTTTATTCAGTCAGTGACTGATTTTTTCTTTCGATCAGGATACCCGTGTCTTAAATGAGAGGAATGTATAGTATCTCATTTTTAATTTATTACACTTTTGCACTATGTACTGTAATAGTAGAAACCTTTAGAAGCCACTTTATGTAAGATGTTTTGGTTTTCAAATTGCTTTCCAGCTCAATGATACCAGTACAGTATATCATTACCTGAGCAACATGACCATAACATATTTTTTGATATTAATAAAGGAATGTGGGTATATCAGCATCTTTCAGTTTATGGTTTGTTTTTAAGTTGTGGTTCAGTCTCCAGGCTGTTGATATGAACAAAGGCTCCAGAAGCTCACTGTACACCTGATATTGGTCTATATCTGTCTTCTATGTGGGAACTGAACTACTTGCTTAAGTGCAGTATTAAAACTGTATTGGTGAATCTTTGTGTTTATAGTTTATTCTGTTGCCACCAAGTGAACAAAAAAAATACTAAAATAATATTGTTGCTTTATTGTATTGAATAGACACTTATTACAGTGTCTACAAACTGGCGTATGTGGTTATGTGGACCAAAATCATAAGAAAAAAAGTTAAATGCAATAACTGACTGAATGTTGGGTGTGTTTCAGTTGATGACCATTTCCAAATGTTTCTTTTCTCCCCCATTACACCGGCCTGACTTTACAGATTACAATCAGTTGGCATGAGATAAAAACACAGTCTTTTTATTGTTTTTAATTAAACGTTTTATCACAGCGATCTGAAAGCTCACATTTACAGACAACAGAACTCTGCTCAGCAAGCAAATACATTAAAATAAAATAAAAGAACATTTTTCCCTTTCGTCTGGTGAGGTTGAAGGAAAATGATAAGGATAGTTTAGGGACAGCAGTCTCCTTATCTTGATCCAAACACTGTTATCATACACCAGAGCCAGGACACTGCTATACATGTTTCTGCTTGAGCTTATGGAAAGAATAGAACATGCATCAGACTATTTACAGCAAACTAATATACACACACAGCTTGAAAACCATACACCCTCAAATATCCTTAACTTAGAAGTCTTGTTTATATCAAGTATCTTACAGGTAAAACCTTCATTTCTGTAAAGATAAGTAGGGCAATTCTCTTGTAGCAGGTGAAACTGAGGATGAACAGGACACAGTTTAGAGGAACTCTCTTTTTTTTTTATCCACAACCAAAATAAAATGTTACAGACAAATGGTCTATAACTTTTCGCACATATACAAATAACTTGAATATTGTCTTTATTCCACTTTTCAGGCAAACTCCAAATATGGAGATTATGGGTACTGAAATATCAGTCATACATATGCTGTATATATTATTTTTTTGCAGTGGATTTGACTAATGTTCAAGGTGTGTGCAGGACCAGTGGATTAGACTGGCTCACTCTTGATATATATATATTTTTTTAAATTAATACTTAAATATAATGGGTCTTTTCAAACATACTTGCTCAACTAAGGAACCAGAGCTGGACGGAGTGGATTATCTGAGCCAGTATGTACAACTTGTGCTAGAAAGTCTATACATGTTCTCCATTTTTAAAAACATTTGTTTTGCTCTTCATATTGTCACTCATCACTGCTTTGTAAATCATATAATGATAGTGTCTGTGATAGTCTGCGATCATCAGGTCTGACCCATCGCACACCCAGTTTATCCGAATTCAACAATCATAACAACACGGTAAGTAAATTACATAAAGTGCACCCTTAGTTAAGAACTTAACAGGCATTTTTAGTGCAGATGTGGTGGAATAAAAATGCATCATGGGTAAAAAGAAATGCAGGACTAAGGGGAAACATCTGGAGCAGTGGCCATGTATGCATTTGCTTGCTTTTAGTCGCTGAGCACGACCCATGTCAACCAATCACTAGCAATATGTTCTGTTGTACCATCTACTCTTTTTTGAATGAAAATACAGTGTCGTCATGTACTGAGGAGGGACAAAGGCAAACTCTGGTGCTGATGTGCCATGTGATAAAAAATCATCTCAAGATGATCAAAGAAAAATCTTTGTTATTTTTGTTTTTTTTTACCAATGATTCAAACTATAAAACACACTTATTGCACCCATTAATGTCTAATACAGCAACCTGTCCTTAAATCAAGATTTAGAAGTTCTGAAATACAAAATGCTTGTACAAAACTACAGGAATTAATGCTCTACTTGTTTAAATAAGCAAGTGACCAAGCAAGTGCTCCATGAGGTCTGCAGCCCCAACACAGTAAGGATACTAAAAAGAAAAATCTCACTCTCAACCTCAGAAATCAGGTGATGTGACTCATTTAAAAAATAAAATAAAAATCAATAAACGCAAAACACTGATGCAATTATAGGAGTGTGCAATAACTGCATTGTTATTTTGTTATTATCAGAGTTTTATATCTACTGTTATCTAATATTCTGGTTACATTTGATTCTGTCTGTGTTTTCTAATTCAGAACAGAAAAAAACAGGTTGATCGACCAATTGACGGGAAATGAATTGCAGTTTCATCATTTATAAATATTTTTCTTATAATTTATAAATTATTTTGTAGCAAAAATAAATATTCACTGGCTCTAGCTTTGATGGGTTTTGGTTGATGTTTGAAGAGGTTGCCTCGGGTTTCTGAGAATTACATTGGGCGTGTTTTCTGTAGCACAAAAAAAACAAAACAATAAAAAATAATCTGCAAATGAATAGAGAATGAAAACTGTTAGTTGCAGCATTAGTTTACAGTAAAGACACATCGCTGTATAAAAAGCATCCTCTTAAATCCAACCACACCACAAACTTTTATTTTGACAGAATGGAGGTAACAATATCATTCAAAGTTGGCCTGTGTCCCTCCTTCCTTATCCTGCTTGCATTTCCACATTCATATGACTAGCAGTGGGACACAAAGGCAGGATTAACAGAATATAATTCTAATGCAAACTATGTTTTGTTTTTATTCCTATGTACAATATATAACTTAATTATAAATATTGTCATTTTTCTATAAGTACTGAGTTGTTGAGCCATTTGTATTTTCTGAGCAATGTACAGTATTGAACATATAATATTGTATTACATAGAATAGAGCCTACGAGCAACCTTGCTGAAGAGCACACTTTACTTTGAAAGAACAGAGGATGGATAGAGTGTCCACAAGTGGAGTCAAATTATTAGTACTTTCACTCTTACAGTCCCACCTGTTGTGTTCACATGTAGGAACTTTGTGCCACACAACATTTTGGAAGTGCACGGGTCTTTGAATTTAGGACATTCCTGTTAACCTACCTGTGTGCAGAGTATGAGAATGAAATAATCGCTTGACTGTTGTGTTTTTCCACATAAGTTAATGTCTGATACCCTATGTGTGTGTGTGTGTGCCAGCTGTGTGGTTTTCTCTCAGACTGGATTTGTCTCACATGAGTTCTTTGAGACAGGTTTGTCCATACGACAATCAGCAGCGTCTGCTGTTCAGCCAACTGTTTTTCTCCTCTTACTGCCTCCAACAAGCCCAGTCTGACCAACCAGTCACAGACAGGCCCATTACACATTTGATTCCACAAACGGTCTCTTTGGTTTGATGGGGGAGGTGGGACCTTGGGTGCGGGAGTCACGTGAGAGCTGGCGGTACATGTTGTCCTGGTAGGCCTGTGCCACGGGCAGAGTCCTGGCCACCTTGACATCCGGGTAGGTTGGCACCTGGCTGACCCGCTCCAGGATGTCACCACTGCCACGGGAGCCATTAGCCAGTTTACCCAGGGAGGGGGGCTGGGGCTGGGTGTAGTAGTCCTCTTCCAACAGGTGTCCATTTTGGGCATTATTGGTTTTGTTGTAGTAGGCTATATTGCCCAGTGAGGCTGGTGGACTGTAGGTGGAGCCTTGCTGGACCAGCTGGCCAGGTGAGGTGGGGCTAATTGCAGAGTCCATGGACGTCATGGCCCTGGATCGTGAGGGCTGATGCAGGTACTGCTGAGTCCGCGCTGTCTTATCAATGATGCCCATGAAGGGTGTGTTTCGAGAGCGGGTGGCCTCGCCTGGATAAAGGCCCCCACCACCCTGCGAGGGAGAAATGGGAGAGATGTCATCACAGCTGCGCTCGTATGTGGCTTGCAGGGGAATTTCCATCTGCTGAATGGAAGAGGAAGGCCTGAAACCTGGCGCCAAATTCGAGGTGGATCCTGTCGAGATGTTGTTGCTCGAGGGGGAGAATCGAAGGCCTACACTCTGAGAATGAATGAGAGGCCTGGGGGTGGGCACATGCTGCTTCAGCTCAGTTGTATTGGCACTGACGGGACGTCTCACCATATGGGAGATTTCAGGAGATCCCAGCTGACAGGGGGGCATGGCATTTGCACGTTCTAGTACATGTTCAGAGACTGGATAGTAGGCAGCTGACTGGCTGCGGCTTATCTGAGGTGTCTGGCTGTAACGGATGCCCCCTGGGCCACCACTGCTGGCGCGGTAGGCAGAGGAGGGGCGCTGGGGTAGTTCTTCCTTCAACAGGCTCGACTCCATAACCCCTCCTCGGCCGCCGTGCTGACAGAGGGCCCCAGAGCTGAGGCTGGCCTGGACCTGAGGCATGGACCGTCCATCCAGCGAAGGCTGGTATACCAGTCGGCTTTCCACATCCACTGAACCCCCTTGGTAGCGCCCACCCATGGAGTGGCCCATCTGGCCACCATAGCTGCTGTTGCCCATCACATTGCTGGGCTGATTTGTGCGGACTATTTGGGCTATAGAGGGCTGCAGACGAAGGCCTTGAGCTTGGTGGTGCTGGGAGGACAAAGACGGCTGAGAGCTCAGTTGGAATGAGCGCTGGCTGCTCATCTTCGAGAGGGGAGATTTGGGTCGGCCAGGGAGCTGCTCTGTCTGGTAGCGAACAGGTGACCCAGACTGGGACCTGTAGAGACAAACACTCTCTACAGGAGGACTAGATCTGTACTGAGCAGCTCGACGTAAAGGGGAAGGCGGGGGGCTTTGGTGATCCATCCCCTGACCCCCAGTACCCATAGGAGGCGGACTGAAGCGGTAAGACGGCTGATGCACTGGGGAGGTGTGAGTTGGACTGTGTCGGTAGTGGGAGTTTTGATGCGTTGGGGATAAAGAGGGCGACGTGGTCTGGTATGTCCCGCGTGTTGGAGATGACATTGAGGACGAGGTGGGGTGATATTCATAGGGCTGGCCCATGGGCGAACCTCCAGTTAAATATATTTGATCATGATGTGTAGGGGACAGTGGTGGACTCTGAATTATAGGAAGGCTGGAAGGATTGGTGAGAGAATCAGGTGGAGGCAGACCCATAGACATAGCCTCTAATTCCTGCTCCAGGTAGTCCTCATCCTCAAACAGGTCCTGGACAGGCTCCATGTCTTCCAGACGGGGCTCTGGGGGAGGAGGAAGAGGCATAGACAAGGACAGGGACTCCTCCTCTTCTGGGGGAGGTGTAGGAGGAGGGGACGGAGGAGGCTCCAGTTCCAGGTCCTGCTGCTGGTGGTCCTCCTGGTTGAGCTGGTGACACTCCTCCTCCACCCTCTGGAGCAACCGCTGGATCTCTCGGTTGTTGGGACACTGCTTTATGGCTTCATTCAAGTCCTCTAAGGCTTCAGGAAATTGTCTGAAAACAGTAGAGTAATAGTTAATGTTGTTCGGGTGGGGGGGGGGAATTGAAGAGCATGTGCAAGTGTAAGTAAAGACTGTAGCTACAGAGAATATTTAAAAATGCTGTACCTGCTGCTACGCTTGGCGCGTGCCCTGGCATAATATGCTTCATAGGATTTTGGTTTCAGTTCAAGTGCCTTCGTAGCAAATTCCTCAGCCATCCCAAAGTCCTGGAAATAGAGCAGAGGAGAACAATACTGAACACCCACAACATATTCATATAACAGCTGTATTCTCATTTCATTTAGGTTGTATTTGACTGGTTGCTCTGCTTATTTCATCTGCACCGTTTATATCGATACAGGCATTTTACTGACTTACGTTCATTTTCCTTCGACATCGGGACAGGTTGAGGAAAATCGATACTTTTAGTTCCCTGAATGTCTTGAGGTCCTCGCTGAAGCCTTCGCGTGGAAACTTTTTGAGGGCGTACTGATAACGCTGTGCTGCCTCCTTCACCTTCCCCTTCTGTTGGACAAACAGGAAGGAATGTTTAATTATTATTGTTTAAAATCAGTTTTTTACTGACTGTAAAACACTTGTTATGTCCTTGACTCATAAGATAAGAAAGAAAAAATACATTTGTATTTCTTATCCAGTGACACCTAATGAAAACCAGATTTTTCCTAAGAGATCAAACAAGTCCTAGCTTAAAGTAAAATTTTAAATTTAGATTTCACGGTTATTTATAATTTTTGCAGACACTTCATAATTCACACAGTGTAATCTGAGCAGCCGGTCCAATTCTCCTGTTCTCTGACCTTGTAGAAGCCGTCCCCCTCCTCGATGAGTTTGCTGAGTAAGATGATCATGATGTCGGGTTTGGAGGTGGCCATGGCCCATGTGGCAGGACCTGGATAACACAGGAAGAAAGAAAGAAAGAAAGGAATAGAACACAGTGAGAATGATACGCAGTACCATTTAAAGGAGGAGGAAGGCAGGAGCGACTAGGAGTCACACTACACACAACATTAATATCAGGGATGAGTACAACACCCAAAATGGAAAATGGATGAAAAAGGACAGGCAAAGATTACAAAAATCTGCTCTGAAATCCCGAGAACACTGTGACCTCACTATAGGATACCACACCTGGGTCAAAGAGTATTTGCCAATAATTATGATCCCCTTTTTTAATCCCGTTGGGAGTTTGAAACATTTTGAAATACCCCAAATAAATGATTCAAATTAACTTGTGCAATTATCTGCAAATAGGTTTTGGCCCAGGCATAACCATTGTAGATAATACAGTACAAAAAAAGGTCATGCTGTTATCTCTTTCTATTGAGACACATTTTTTTTTGCAAATGTACAATAATTCTCTGTATGACTTAGTCATTTAGGGATGAGAAGCAGGAAAACACTGATCCCCCCGATAAAAGACTTCATCCCTGCACAATGTTTCATGACTACACAAATCAAACACAGTGCCTTGACTGAAAACTGATGTGTATGTTCTGTAAATGTAGCAACAGCAACCCTTGACATAGGTACACACACCACAGAGAAGAAAGAGGGTCTTGCACGAAGGAACACAGGGCAGATAAACGATAAACAAAAAGAAGCAAGCAGGAGGGATATAACAGAGCTCTGCAGGCGTGAGCTGTCCTCTGAGCTGCTGCAGGTGGAGGAGGTGAGGGTAGGAAATGCTGCTGACTGGCCTCGCTTACACTGAGAAACCGGTCTCGGGGATGAAAGATGCACAGTACAAGTGGTTTTATCGCCCCTGTCCGCGGTGGCAGTGGCACAAAGAGTAATTACAAATACATGCATATCTGCTAAATCACAACCACGCAAAGTGTTACTGTGGGCTTTCCATCATGCATCTGTGGGATGGGAGGTCAACACCTTGATATGACGTCACAAGCTGGAGGCTGGGCATGCTGTCATTAACCACTTTGAATGTTAGCATCTACCTCTAGACAATCCCGACTGCATCACTGTCAGTGCTAATACCTTTGCATGTTATTATTTGTCAGTTTGAGGGATGTTTTTGGTAGCTAAGCTCGCCTGCCGACACATAGGACGACACAGACAACACAGAGAGAGGAGATAGAGCTGTCAAAATGCCTGGTGGGGTGAGAAGTCGACAGCCTTGGCTTTACCTCGGGGCCGACTGGGCAGCGTCTGACATCCTGGGGCCGGAGAGAGAGGCGGGGAAGAGAGAGAGGTGGAGGACGGGCAAGAGGGGGGTGTAGGGTGGCGGAGGGGAGGAGGAATGAGCAAGGGAGAGTAGTGTAAGAGGGAGGGCAGAGGAAGGAGGGGGGACAGAATT